>NC_050613.1:24242401-24544173 GCF_014743375.2 Drosophila subpulchrella | reverse complement strand
GGCCAAAGATAAACAAACTGTATGGGTGTGGGATTGGCAATCAGTGGATCGGCAATAAGCAATCAGATATCCGATATCTGGAGGGGATTGGGGCTGAGGGCTGGCGGGGACCAGGCTGCAATGCACCATTGCCATCGTTTATTTTTAATTTCGATCTCTGTTTCTGTTTGCTTTGGCAGCTGGAGAAACCATGAGGCATCAGGGCATCGGCTGCGTGGTCAAGTGGTTCTATCTGGTGCTGATCGTGCACACGCTCCTCTGCATTGGCCAGCTCGAGTGTCGCCAGAACCACAATCGGAATAACAATAACAACAACAACAACAGAAGATCGGACTCTTCCAGTTCGGAGGAGAGCCAAGGCAACGCCAGCGATGGCCTGGACAACTACGCGGACCAGGACACGGTGGGTCATGGCCACCAGCCACGCCGGGGTCAGCGGAAGAAACACCAGGGCGGCGGCGGCGGCGGAGGAGGAGGAGGCGGCGCCGGCGGGGCCGGAAACGGAGGAGGCGGTGGCAACCGGCACAACCGCAACGATGAGAGCGGTATCTCGCTATGGATCAACGAGCAGCAGCTCAAGATGCTGACTGGTAGGTGGTTTGAACAAATCCTCCACTTAAAAAACTCAATTTTAAAATCGATTGGTCAAGAACTTGGGGTAAAGTAAAGGTTAGATATCTTATCTGTCGGTTAAAGTTAGCGTGAACTTAAATTGTTGGAAAAGTCAAAATCATTTTCTTAGTTTTTACTACCGTCAACGACGAACTTAATTATAACAATGCCTTAATAAAACCATTACCTAAATGCTAAACTCATATTGAGAAATGCAACTTTTTTTAAATCACCGATTTCAATACAGAAGCTAACATGCCATTGAGAAATCGGCTCTTAGTAGTTAATTTTGAGAGTATTATAAAGTCGTTAGTACTTACTGCAAATGTTGCGATCCATTCCGCCTCCACAGCGCTCTACTTCCCGCAGGGCTACTCGGAGCGCCTGTACGCCATCCACAACAGCCGGGTGACCAACGACCTGCGCGACACCACGCTATACAACTTTTTGGTGATACCCTCCGAGGTGAACTACGTGAACTTCACATGGAAGTCGGGACGCCGCAAGTATTTCTACGACTTCGATCGCCTGCAGACAATGGACGAGAGCATCCTGAAGGCGCCAACGCTGTCCATCCGCAAGAGCGGTCGCATTCCGCAGGAGCAGAAGAGTAAGTAGGAGCGGAGCGCGAGGCGACAGCGATTGATATCAGATTCCGGGAGATAACGAGCCCCATTCCCAAGCCAGATTTCAGCATCTTCCTGCCCTGCACCGGCAACAGCTCCGGCACCGCGTCCTTCAACGTCGGCCTCAAGATCCAGACGCACCGCAACAAGCCGCTCTCGGGCACACCCATTCGCCTCAACTTCAAAAAGGAATGCGCCCACAGAGGTGTGTATGATATAGACGCTTCCAACCCTACTTCACTAACAACTTTGCAAGGTAGTGTATATGAAATATCAAGCAATGCTTTTATCTAGTCGATAGTAATTGTAATTTAGCATCTACATGTTGTGCACACTCCTCCCATCAGCTCCTCGAGCTCCATCCCAGCATGCCGTCCATTTGCCCATCCGAATCCCATTCCCCCATTACCGCCCATCAAAAACCCCCATTCCCCGCAACGTAGTCGCTTTTCACGGCTTTTCCGCGCTTTCCAATATTCCCTACAAACCACAAAATGACTCAAGGAGGTTGTTCTTATCGAAGACAAGCATTCAGAACGGATCTTGCAATTTCTGACTAATTCCGGATTATCTAAAATTCCCATCTAAAAATAATCAAGTGCTTTGAATCATATCCCGTTTGTGACATAAATTTCGGCTTATCAGGCTTCTTCCGGTTTTAAATTTCGAGTGTTTTTCCCGAATTCGATTTGGAAAATGTTTTTTAAATGCTTAAACCTTTAATCGGTTTTCTTAAAAAAAGATATTTAAATAGTTATCTTATTTATATAACAGTTCAGATGATATAACTCTTTTTTTATTTATTTATATAAAGGTATATTAAGGTTTAAATATAAACCTAAGCTAATAATTGTTAAAAATTGACCAAGCTGCTTAAAAAACGCATTCAAAGTCAAATCGAACTCGTCAATATTTTTCGAAAATACAAATCAGAACAGTACAGTTAATATTTTCTTTAAAATATGGTTTTACAAAAAATTAGCTTCACTTTTTAAGAAACAATTCGTTCTACAGTGTATACATACATGCATTTCAATGCTGTTTTCCGCAAGTTCCATTCACTCACTACTCGAGACTTCTTTAAATGTGTTTTAATAACGTTCTGCATAATAAAATAGCCCCTGAGGTCCCTTATTCCACGCCAACCGCTTTCCTATCTTTCTATCTGTCGACCTATGTATCCACTCCATCTTTCCCCCTTTCTGTGGTTCCTATTTGCTCTGCTTAGTCCTCTGCGAGTCCAGATGTGACCAAGTGTTAAATGTGTGTTAATGTTAATGTCTCGTTACCTGCGAACGATTGAACTAAACTAAATAAACTTAAGCTCCCGATCCAGAATGCAGTTTGAAGTGCGGCAAGAACGGCTACTGCAACGAGCATCACATCTGCAAGTGCAACGTGGGCTATACGGGCCAATACTGCGAGACGGCCTTCTGTTTCCCGCAGTGCCTCAACGGCGGCAACTGCACGGCGCCGTCCATCTGCACCTGTCCGGAGGGCTACCAAGGCACCCAGTGCGAAGGTGGTGAGTACTGGACATTTAGCTCTGCCTTTAATGCTTAACATGGTGCGGGAACAGATAGTTTTGATATATACAGGGGGTGGGGTGGCGGCCCAACTACTCCTCCGCCTAGATCTTCTTCGAAATGGCAATGGCCGTCTTGCAGCCGAACTTGATCACCTCGGTCATGGCCTGGTAGAAGGGCGCCTGCTCAGCCCCGTGATCGATGCCCGTGTCGTGGTGCTCCTGCTCCTCGTCCCGAAACTTGGTGATTGTCGCTAGCAGCTCCTGAAAAATCAAAAATCCCAATTAATTAGAATGCATTTCGGGGGCAACAAAGAGTATAAATACCTTGTCGGGATTGGGTGCCTCCATGATCTGGCGCAGCTGGTCGTTGTAGTGCTCCACAATGACCGTCTCCACGGCCACCGTGCAGGCCATGGCCGCCTTTTCGCCCATCAGAGCGGTTCCAGCGCCCAGCACAAATCCGGCCACGTTCCACAGCGGCGTCATGATCGTTGGACGCACGCGATGCTGCTGGATGAGCTGCTCGAATTGCTTGCGGTGCTCCTTCTCCTGCTCCCACATATGGCCGATGGTCTTGCCAAGCGGTCCGTTGCCCAGAATGGCCATTTGCCCGGCGTAGATGCGATCGGCGCCCAGTTCGCCGGCATGATCGACGCGTATGATCTCATCGGTCAGGGCATTTGGACGTGGGCGCAGGGGCGTGGCGCCTGTGCTGACTCCCTCTGTGGTGGTGCCTGAGCTGCCTCCAGCTGCTGAGCTAAGGCAACGCATGGAGAGCAGGCGCGGCTCGGGCCGGCAGAGGACTCCTCTCAGCATTCCAGCTGTGAAGAAAAGCATACAGGGTATTATTGTTAAGTAATGAAACGGGTGGAAATTAGTAGATCCTAGAAATCTCAAAGGTGACTTAAAAATAACAATATAACCTGTGTGCTCCACAGGTATTTGCAAGGATAAGTGCTTGAATGGCGGCAAGTGCATACAGAAGGACAAGTGCCAGTGCTCCAAGGGATACTACGGCCTGCGCTGCGAGTACTGTGAGTAGGATCCCAGATCCTAGATCCCATTGATGGACATCTACCGTTTTCCTCCACAGCCAAGTGCGTGATCCCCTGCAAGAACGAGGGCCGGTGCATCGGGAACAACATGTGCCGGTGTCCCAACGGATTGCGCGGCGATCACTGCGAGATCGGGCGCAAACAGCGCTCCATCTGCAAGTGCCGCAATGGCACCTGCACCTCTCACAAGCACTGCAAGTGCCATCCGGGATTCTATGGGCGCCACTGCAACGGTCGTAAGTCCCAATCCGGATCCTAGCTTCTGGAATATCTATGTGTACATCTGTAATCCTTTCCAGGCAAGCGGCGACATGCCCACCGAAGCGACGACTCCAAGTTCTAGGGATTCCGGCGCACCAGATCCATTGTAATATTCATTTAACTTGACACTTTTCTACTAAAAAGCACAACACAACAGCGACAAAAGGATGATACGAACATAATTCTAATTGTGATAAAATTTTTTTGTAATTTAACATAACATTTTTAAATAAAAACGAAATCTAAGAGTTGATGGGCCGCAATGTTGAAGGTTAATCGGGTGAGGCTCCCTTTTCTACTTACTCATTGCTATTCTGCAGCTTTGCTTGGGTAATATATGCTAAATAAATAATAAAAATATAAATTGCAATCGAATGCGGCGAGCGAAATTGTTGTTTATCTTTTTTTTGCGCAATGCAATCCAGGGATGGACAATCACGGCCAGGGATGGACCACCGGTCACGGGCCAAATCACGGTCGTGAGTCACGCCGTCAAGTAGTGCAAGTACACTGAACAAACTTTGCTTACTTTTGATGTAACATAGGGACCTAACACGACCCATCCTTACAACTATTAACCTGTAAGGCTGTAATTTAATTATTTTCAAAATAGCAGCCAGTCTTTGCTTATAATATTGTTAGTTTAACTTAACGCCATTTTACACTGAGCAACAAAAATACATCACCCTTTTTTATGGGGATTGACTTTGCAGCCCTGGTCGGTCAGCTGTCGACAGTTTGACAGTCACTCACATCAGCTGTGCCGACATTCATAAAGCCAAGAGATTTGTGATCCGCAGATGATCCAATCCAAGGCCTTTAATGGTTCTTGGGAATCTCAATGGGCCTACGTGTATCTTGATGAATTTCACCAAGGTCATCTCTGATTGGCCCTCCAGGAGGGGGGGGCGCCATTATATAAAACCCGCTTCCCAGTTGGCCCCCCAAACAGTTCCGCCGAGATCACGAATATCGTAGTAACTGGTGGGTGAGCAGGAGGGCTATACATACACTTATCGGGGATCGGTGATCGGGGACAGGTCATCGCCCCGTCCGTGAAAGCGATCAAGCGGCAATCAACTGCAATTGCAACTCTCCATTCATCATTCGCCAGCGCAAAATGTCGACGCAGCAACAGCAGTTGGACTACATCGAGCGGAATCTCGTGTACGAGATCTTCAAGTACTTCGGATCGGGCGTTTCTTTGGCGGGCCACCGAGTGGAGTGCTCCAATGGGCTGGACGGATTCATGTCCGCCCTGTATACGGTGGAGTTGGATCTGGTGCTCGCCGAGCGCCAGCGGACGGAGGTCGTCCTGGTCAAGTTCATGAAGGGCACGGAGGAGTACCGCGAGCAGAGCAACTCGTACATCCAGTTCGCCAACGAGGTGTTCGCCTACGCCGAGATCCTGCCCGCCTACGAGCACCTGCTGCGGACGAGTCACTTGGCCAGCGAGTTGGTGGCCAACTGGGTGCCGCGCTGCTACTTTGCCAAGTTCGGATTGGTGAATGGTGGGTGATAGGACCAGCATGGTCCGTTGGCCCCTAACTAATCCTTGCTAATCCCGTTCTACAGGCCTCGGGAGCGGTCGCGAATCTGTCCTGGCTCTGAAGCATCTCATGGGCGATGGCTACCAGCTGGGCCCGCGGCTAATCCTTCGCCGTGATCAACTGGAGGCCATGGTTGGCCTCATTGGGCCCTTCCATGCCCTGGGCTATGCCACACGAATACTCCAGCCGCAGGTTCATGCCCGCCTGCGTGCCGGTGTGCTGGACATGCCCTTTGTCTCCAGTTCGGGCAAAACTGGCTTCGATGTGCTCTATCGCGTCGCCTTCGATCGCTTCTACGAGTTCTACGACCGGCAGAGGGAGCAGCTCCTCCAGGACTCGGATGCTGGCCTAGACGCCGCCATCGAGCGTCTGCGCGAGAAGTACTTCGCCAATCCCACGCATCTGCTGGAGAGGATTCGCACCACATCCTATGCCGACGATCAGCCGGATAGTTACTTCGCCACATTCCAGCATGGAGACTACAATCGTAACAATGTGCTCTTCCACTACGGCGACGATGGCCAGGTGGATGCCATCAAGACCATCGATTTCCAGGAGCTGCGCTTCAGCACCACGGCCATTGACCTCAGCTTCTTCATGTACATGAACACGCCTTCGCAGGAAAGGGAGGAGATCTTCGCGGATCTGCTAAGGAAGTACCACAAGCACATGATCGAAATGCTGGAGCTGGTGCTGCATCGCAATCGGGATGAGTTGAGCGACGAGCGGGTGGAGCAGCTCCTGGCGGATTACAGGTGGGCAGAGAATTCATCTACATAATTCCAATTAGCTAATATCATTATCATTTCCTTGGCTTCCCCAGCTTTGAACGCTTCGAGGCCCACTTCAAGCGATATGCCTTTTACGGAGTGATGGTTTGCATGCACTTCATGCCCTGGATTCTGGGCAGCGAGGCGGACTGTGCCGAGTTGTCCCGACTCTTCGACACGAACATGCATGGCCAGGCCTTCAATCAACTGTCGCTGGACATCGGCGGTGACGTGGCCAACGAGGAAATCTTCAAGACGCTGCGTCACGCCTACAAGCATGGCTACATGGACGAGATTTAGACACCAAGAGCTCGCTTATAAAGTACCACATTTCGTATAACATCTGCAGAATGCCTCGTTATGTAGAGATCATATTAAATATTCCGACAGTTACATTTCCAATCTACGACTGTTTTCCGACTAAATAAAGTACTGACTTTCAGTTGTCGCAGGTAAACTTGCTGCTGGCCTTGATTCACTTATGAATATGCATATTATTCGGTAGCTTTACTATCAATTGTGATATGTGGCGTCACATCAAAAAAAAAAAAACACCAAAAGTACGGAAATTATTTGAACAACTGTCGTCGTTTGGGGTTTGTAGTTTGGTAGCACCGATGTCTATTTAAGAAGCTCCACGAAGCGGGGTCGCGACGAATCCAGTTGAGCATTGAGAGCGGAAGCAACATGCGCCTTATATTCGTGACCCTTCTCTTTGCCATCATCCAGCAGTTCGCCGGAGGTGTGCAGGTGCAAACAGAACACACCGTTGTCGAGTGGAGCTGGTGGGACAGCCAGGGCAATGAAGATTCCGGTGGCTATCAATACCAATACCAATCCCCAACGGGGACTAGTGAGGATCTGCACGGTGAAGATGATGAAGATGAAGACGAGATGGATGCAGAGGAGCTGTTGGCCCAGGCCAGTGCCGCCAACTTGGAGGAGGATGAGGAGAGCTGCGAGTACAGCTGTCCGCGGTACTATCGGCCCGTCTGCGTCCTCCGCAACGGCCGCCAAATGACCTTCGCCACGCCCTGCGAGTTCCACAACCAAGTGCGATGTGCCAGCGTCCTGAGGAGCAGAGGTCAGGGTCTGTCAGTGCCCATCTTTCAGTACCTACATGATGGTGCCTGCTAGGTAACAAGATTCCCTCACGGTCAATCAGTTAAAATAAAAAGACGCTTTGTATTCCATAAAAATCCATTACTTGAGCTTACTCAACACGATAGTTTAATTAATTGAAGCCGACGTCCGTCTTAATATAGTCTCCAAATCTGTCTCTCCTGCTCCTTACTTCTTAACATTCTCTTTGATCTTAAAACTGTGTTTGCGCTTACAAATGTAGTAATATGGTCTTAACTAAGTTAAAAAAAAGAAAGTTTCTTTTGAATGCTTGATTAGTTTGGAACTAGCACAATACGATTAGGGATTATGGGCTGGGAGCCAATAGAAAATGTTTGCAATCTAACAATAATAATGATGTGGTCTTAGTCTGGGCTGTGGTTTTAGGGTCCGGAACGCACCACGTGGCTGTTGCGGCGCTTTATTATGCGGACCTGGTTCCCCACCAGCGACACGATCGGAGGAGATGGCGGCCTAGCACGAGTAGCAGCAGTCGGCGATGGAATAAGGCCAGGTGGAATATTGACCATTCTATTATTTAGAACCACTGGCTGCTCCTGCCGCCGCTGCTGCTGTTGCGCCTTCTCTTCCTGGCGGAAAATCCGCAGTAGTTCGTCCGGATTCAGTGTCTTTCGCCTCTTTGCGATTCGTGCACACTGCGTTGGTTCCAGCACCGTCACCTCCACCTCCGCCGGTCCCTGGACCCCCGTCGACTTGAGCCGAATGTGCAGTCGAGGGATCGGCGGACGCTGTGCCTTGGCCATCAGCTCCTCGTCCAGCTTTCGAATCATAGAATCGTCATTGTAGCGTGTATAGCGCAGGCTGCTCTTTGTGATAATCAGGCCGTTCTGGAATTGGTAGTGCACCTGCATGAGGAACTTTTTGAGATCACCGAACGAGTGCACGGCCCGGAAGCGATGCACATCGTCGCGGTGGATGTCATAGCAATGCTGGATGTACTCATCGAAGCCGCCCTCCTGGGCGAGTGTACAGAAATGGCAGACCTTGAAGCGACTGTAATGGTCGATCATGTGGCGCAGCGTGGTCAGTTCGTCGGTGGAGGTGAACATGCAGAAGAAGCAATGGTAGATCACATCCGCCTTCAGCTGCCGGAAGCAGAAGCGTTCGCCAGGCTTGCTGTGCTGCACCTGGCCGTGCTGTCCGATCGCCGCCTTCGTGGGCATCACTACGCTGCACAGACCGCACTGGTAGTACTCGTTTATGGCCCCGCCGCTGCCGCTCGCACTGAGCAGCATCAGGGCCTTCAGTTCCTCGTTCGTCACGTGCTTCAGGTCGTTGGGCAGGTGGCCCATCCGGCTGATGTGGTGCGCCAGGTCCTGCCAATCGCCATAGCGATAGTCACAGTAGGCGCACTCCGCTGGCCGTCGAATATCCGCCGCCACGATGTTCCGGATGCCGTGCACCTTGAGCAGGTGCTCGTCGCGCAGTGCCTTGGCGTTGCCCTTGAAGTTCTTGCACTCGGAGCAAAGCAGCTGCGGCTGCACGCGGAAGTAGAACGGCTGCTCCGGATGAACGATGGCCCAGTGCTTGGTGCGCAGGTCCTGCAAGTTGCTGTAAGTCTCGTCGCAGTGTGTGCAGGCGAACTCCACGATTTTCTACGGTTCGATTATGGGGAATATTAAGTAATGATTGGGAAACCAAGATGTCACTAAACTGGACTTTTTGCCACTCCACTTACCGGTTCATCCTGACCTTCGCCGAGCTCCTCGGAGTCGTCGTCGGAGGCCAGCAGGTCCACCACTTCCGTCACGATGTGGGACTGGGACGTGGCCCGTTCCGGTGGCTCTTCCTGCAGCTTTTCCTCCTCCATCTCTTCATCAGGTTGGGTTTCGATGGGCTGACCCAAGGCCCAACTCATGTCGTCGGGCATTTCGTTGAGCACTTTTTCGTACTGGACCACGGACAATCCGGTTTCCTGAGGATGCACCTCGGCAATGTGCATGGCCACGTGCCGTTCGATGAAATGTCCAACGTCGCAGTGCGGACACTTCCACATGAAGCGCGACTTGTGCCTTTCCTCGCAGTGGGCAGTGATCTTCTGTAGGTTGCTGGCCGACTCCCGGCAGAGGCTGCAATAGAAGCCAAGGGTCTGCTTGTTCTTACACACGATGCGCTGGTAGATTTGCACCGGCTGCACCACCTTCCCCGAATGCTCGCTCCGAATGTGGTCGATAATAAACGTGGCGGAATTGCCGCCATAGACGCAGTACGGGCAGTGGTACTGGTAGCTCCGTTTGTGAACGGACGCCGCATGGGCCATGATCTGCAGGGCAGTGGGGAAGTACTGGAGGCACAGGTTGCACGTGTACTCCATGAGGGCGTGGCGCGCCAGTTTAGCTGGAAGGAGTTGAGAATGGAGAAAATCAATTTATCTGCTTCGCTTTGCTCCCGTTCACGCAGTTTTTGTTATCGTTTCGTCATCGAAATGATTAATTTTGTTATCGTTTCGTCATCGGAATATTTTGCTTGCACCGGAGTACATTTTTTTTGCATTTTAAAAACTTATACGAAAAAAAATGTAAAAGCTAATGATTTTCTGTAATGAAATGACTGTGTGCTTCACTTACGGGTCTTAAGCCAACGGGCGGTGATCGTATTGTCGTAGTCCATGTGGCGGTGCACCACCACGTCCACATTTTGATTGTAGTGTCGGTCCTGGATGTGCCTCTCGATGGCGACACGCTTGCTATTGTGGCGGTTGCACGCACCGCATTGGTAGACGTGGCGCTTGTGCATCAGGAGATGGGCCAAATACTTCTCCACACTGACCTGACCCGGGCGCATCTTGCAGTGCGGACAGTATATCACCTCCGAGTACTTGTGCTGCATGATCATGTGCTGGCGCAGCACCAGCTCCGAGGAGAAACGCTGGGAACAGAGCAAGAAACCGCACTGAAAGCGGATCGCCGAAGGCACATACTCATAGGGGGGCTTGAATATCTTGTGTTTCCCCGGAATCTGTGGATCCGGCTGCGGCGGCGGTGCTGCTTGGGAACCTGGAAGGGCCGATCCGGAAGTACTCGCCGCTGACCCATCTGAATCTAAAGCTGCCTCATGCTGTGGCGTAGCTGTTGATCCTGTTTCCACCACAATGGCCGATTCGTCCGTTTGGTAGGCCTGGCGAATGGCCTCCTCCTTGTGGCCGTAGAGATGCATCTGCATGGCTGTCCGCACAGTGGTGATGAAGGTACACTCCGCACAGCGCAGCTCCTTGGGGAAGATCGGGGTGCGCGGTAGGAGGCGCACCTCAGAGGAGCGGAAGTTCATCTTGGTGCCCTTGCGCCGTAGCTCCAGCTCCTCGAAGAGCTTGCGCTGAAAATTGTGCATCTGGTAGGCGCCAAAGGGCTGCTCCACGGCGGCCACGTAGCACTCGATTTCCACGCTGCCCTTGGCGACGGCATCGGGCTTCATGCGCAGCTGGATGAACTGCAGCTGCCGTTTGACCAGCTCATAGGCCTCCGGGTGCTCCTTGCGCACATGGAAGAGCATCAGGCGCTTGTTCACCGCCGTGGCCAAACAGATGCCGCAGAAGATGCTGTGGCGGGCGTGGGACTGCTGCAGATGGGTTCGCAGGGCCGGCGGTTGCATCTGCTGGGTGCAGTACTTGCACTTCACCTGCTCGCTGCCCTGGTGGGTGCTGCGGATGTGGTAGCGCAGATGGTTCACAAACTGCTCCTCTGTCAGCCGGACGATGCAGCCCTTTTGGGGGCAGGCGTACAATCTGTCTTCTGGTTAAGGGATTGAAAATTGCAATATATGTATAGATACACATATATCATTATATTAGCTCTTGTTTGGTTCATTAGTTTAGTTTCAGGGACCGTAATCATTATAATCATTTATTGCTAGACTCTCCGCACTCCTTCCTTTTTGTTTAGCATTATTGTGTCTTTTTAATAATAAGATGTCTTGAAGTCTTTGATTTTTTAGACTAGTCATATTTCTTCTTTGGTGTCTTTGTGAAATACTTTTCAATTTTGCTTCCGTTGTATACAGCTGAATTGTAAATAATGTAATGGTCTTAGAATGTTTGAAATCAATTGGAATGTATTCAGGGACGCCGTAACGAAATTTTTCTTAGTTGATGGAAATGGGGAATGTGGGCAAAGTGGTAATATTGCCCCCTCAGTCTAAATTTCTGGGGGCAGTAACCCCCGGTTTCGGCGTCCCTGACAGAAATGGATAGAATTGTGCTGTAAGGCACTTGCATTTTTTGATACTCACTATTTTTTCAAGTATTTTACTTATCCCTTTTGGGATTTTTCGAACAAGGAGAGCAATTTTGGACCAAACATTAGGTCGTTCAGCAGCTTTAGCAACACCGTCACTTGTGTGAATGGTTCGCAAAATCTTTTCGCATCACCTCTTTTCAATTTTAATCATTGCCTGGAACCAATTTTAGCGTTATGGGGATTTGTGGGCGTCACATTGGGCGTGGCCAATATTTTTTTTAGGTCAATCGTTAGGTATTGATTAAACCAATACATTTCAGTTAAAATTTTCATGCTACCATCACAACTGTGGGCGCCACAGTTGCGCGGCGTAGAAATCCCTAGAATCTGTTTGCCCAATCCCAACTAGCTCTAGCTCTTACAGCTATCGAGATCTCAGAGTTCACACGGACAGACGGATATGGGTAGATCGACTAGGATCTTTAGTCAATCCTGACCAAGAATATATATATATATTATAGGGTCGCTAAGCGTTTCCTTCTACCTGTTTCAAACGAATAGAATATACCCTCTTACTCTGAGAGTAATGGGTATAAAGCTAAATACAAATATCTTACAAATTCAAAACTGGGTTTCCTTGGTTCGTCGTGATTCACTTTATAAGACACCATTTCAAACTTTAAAATAATGCATCTCAAAATAAATTATCCGGAATTTAGCGATATTTTAATCGACAAATAATAATCAATTTTTGATCGATATTTACATAATAATAAACTCAACACAACAAACATTAAATGTCATTTTTATTTTTTATCTCAAAGGATAAATGGCTTTTACGGTCCCTAGTTAGGTTACTCACCGCTGTATCCCGTCGGTCTGAGCAGATCTGTGATCGCAACAGATACGGAAACGAGACCATTTGAACCGGTGGCTGCCACCGATCCTGATCCTCCAGTCTCTGGATTACTGCTGGCAACGGGGGCGGTCTGGCCGGTCGTCGTCGTCGTGTTTGCAGCTGCAGGGGGACAGCCAACAGCCGCAGTGTTTCGCTGACTAAGCATGTCCCGGATTTGCTGGCTTACAGACGGTGGCCCCGATGCATACTCCAGGTCGGAGCGTGGGGCCAGGTCGTGAATCATCACTCCGTGACGGAGGTAGTCATCCACATCGACTGCCACGTGGGAGCAGTACGCGCAGTTTAGATAGCCAGTGGAAGTGAAGCTAAAGCTGTGGAATTTCATGTGCTCGCGGACAAACATGACCTTGTGGGCGGTGAAGGTGCAACCGGTGGCCATGCAGCAAAATCGCTTACGATTCTGGCTCTGAACTGGCGGTGTAGCCAACTGGTCAGGGTGAGGAGGATCCTCCACGGCTGTCGATATCACTGGATCGGCGGTCATCTGAGCCCTACTGTACACCTTGCTGATAGACAAGCCCAACCCACTCTGATAGTTGATTATCAGGGGCTGTTCTTCGGGTCCTGGCTCTTTTGGCGGCGAATTGGGCTTGGCGCAGAGGAACTCGCCCAGTCCGGCGGCATTAAAGTCCACCTGCTGGCTAGGTGGTCGCGGATCCGCCGCCAGCAGACACCTCAGCATGACATTCGGGCCATTGGGTGGATCTACAGCTGCTTCCGGTTGATTCTGCTCCGCAAGTTGCTCTACCAGCCGATCGCCAGTGAATCGACGAACCCGCAGCTTGGGAAGCACGGGAGCGGGATCGGGATCGGGATTGGGAGCGAAAACAGGCGCAGTTTCCGGAACAACATCCGGCGTTTCCTCTATCGGAGGCGGCAAGGGAGTCAGGGCGGATTTGACCACCATGTGCTCGTCCCTCATGTGACGCAACTCCTCGCGAATGCTATGATGCGTATCCACTGCCTTGGACTCCGGACAGATGGCACATTTGCCGCTCCAGCGAACCAACGGATGCTCCAACGCAAAGTGATTCTCGAGTCCTTCCAGTTCGTTGGAGAAGAGGAAAGTGCAGCCCGGCCGCACGCAGTAATAGGATGCCTGCTGCTTTTGGTCGTCATCTGAGAGGGACTTTCGAAAAGCCACATTCTCCACCCGTTTGGGTGGCGCCTTAAGACGCGTAGATGTGATGGAAGTGGCCACAGGAGCGGCCACGGGAGCTGCTTCAGGAGCGGCCACGGGAGCTTCCTCAGGAGTGGCCCCAAGAGCAGCCGCAAGAGCTGACGCAGGAGAAACAGGCACCGGGATCGCTCTCTCCGCCACCGTCTCCGGCTCTAGCGGTCGCATTCTGGGCATCAGTTCGCTGGGATCGGGCATGTCGTGGCTGTTCTCGCTGCTCTGACTTCCATTGGAGGTTCCTGACTTGCCACTGGATCGGACTGCCTTGTTGAGGCGCGAGCAAAAGCGATTAAACTTCTGGAAAATGCTCTTGGGGGAGCCCTTGGAGTTTCTCTTGGCCGTCTCCAGATCCACCCACTCATCGGTGGGCGCTTTTCCGTTGTCATTATTATCATCATCATCAGAATCAGCATTATCTTCGTCTTCGCCATTTGATTCCACTGGCACCGGTTCGTCCTCAATCTCAACGTCGGAACAATCGCTGCCAATGCCATCGAGCACATCGCCGGCCAACTCAGCCAGCGTGACTGCCCGAACCTCTTCGGCAGCAGGATGTGGAACAGATTGTGGTCGCGTTGGAGTCACCTGCTCCACATCCACATCTACATCCTCTTCGTCCATTGGCGTTGGAGTGGCTTGCGCTAGAGTGGCCGGCTCTGGTTCTAATACACTTGGCTCTGGTTCTAACACACTTGGCTCTGGTTCTAATACACTTGGCTCTGGTTCCAATACACTTGGCTCTGGTTCTAATACACTTGGCCCTGCTTCCACCAGGTCAGCGCCCAGGCCGGGCAGCACGACGGGCTTTTCATCCACCATCAAGCTCTTGTTCTGAATGGCCTGTTCCTCGTCGACGTCTTCCTCCAGTTCCGATTCCATTTCGACATCTGCCAGACACTCGTTGACCACCAGCACGGGTTCCTTTTCTGGCGGGGGCAGCGGTAGCCGCCGCATATCATGATCCACCTCCATTTTGGTCAGCACCCGCTCCTGCTCCTCCTGTTCTTCTTGATCTTCCTTTTCTCGCTCCTGTTCCTCTTGCTCTTCGCGTTCTCTCTTCACTAGACGAACGGATTTCTTGGCCATATTCTTAAACCTGATCTTGATCTTCTTTAGCTGTTTACCCTTTTTGGTCACCTTGGGAGTGTTGGGCACCTTGTGTGTGTTGCGCACCTTGGCAGCTCCACTTGTGCTTGGCTCGGAGGTGTTATCCTCATTTCCTTGCAGCATGGCGTCGGCCTCCTCTTGCGACTCGACTGTCGGCACGTCCTTCAGTGAGCAGAGCATCAGTTCCTCCCGCTCCACACTCTTAAGCTGCTCCTTGGTGAGGCCATGCTGCTGCATCAGATGCCGGTCCATATTCCCCTTGTTCTGCTGCACAAACTGGCATAGATGGCACACGTGCACTTTCATCGGCAGACTGCAGTTGTCAGGATAGCTCAGTGGTTTGGCACCCGGACCACAGGTCTCGGTGTGCGCCTGCAGCCTAATGAGGCGGTTCTGCGGGAAGTGACAGCGGGAGCACTGGTGACGCGGCTCGCCCATGTGGGCGGACAAATGCTCGCCAAGTTCCAGCCGGTTATGGAGCAATGACTTCCGGCAGAACGGACAAGTGAAGTGAATCTTGTTATAGTGCCGCTGTGAAATCCGGTAGTCCGGCCGATTGCCGCGTCCGAGCCGCAGATCTTCAAGCACGCCGGGTGGCAAGCGGGCGGCATAGTGCTCCCCGTGGTCCATCAAGTAGTGACAGAGAGGGCTCCTGCGGACTGGCTTCGAGCAGACCACACACTTGACGCAAGCCTTCGACTTGGCGTGCCATTCGGGATTTGTGTTGCGAACTTCATTTTTCTTCTGCTTGCGCTTCTTCGCTGGTTTCTGCTCTTTCTCGCCCTGCTTCTTAAGCAGCTCTTCCAAGGCAGCACTTCGCTGTATTCTCACTTGGCAGCGCTTGGTTTTTGGCAAGGTCTTGGCCTTAAACGTTGTCCGATTTATGCCGGACGACCGGGATCCGGGACCAAAGGGCTTGCCCCTTCGCGCCACGTTCCGTATAAAAATGGGACTGGCCAGGGAAACGCTTGAAATGCTATCGGCGGCCGGTGAGGCTCGTGAGAGAGAAGGAGTTCGGGAACGCTGGCTACTGGACCGCGTCTGCGAGGGAGTTCGGGAGCGCCGGGTACAGGCCCTGCGCCCGGTGGCCCGCAGCACTTCTTCGCCGTAGTACATTTGCGCAATGTCCTCGTTTAGCTTGTCCAGCTCGTTGCGCTTCTTTCGGGGTTTCGCGCGAGGTTTTGGAGGTGGTGGAATCACGGTCACGGGGACCGCCGGCTCGGAGGAGTTTTCGTCCACATCCATAATGTTGACCTCCTCGTTGTCCTCTGCCGGCTGCTTGACAGATATATCTATATCCTTGACAGCATTAACCTCCTCACTTTCCAAGCGTGCCTTCTTGGGCTCCACCGGCGTATTCGGAGCTTCCTTTGAAATGGTTTGTCGCCTGCGCTTACGATTTGGAGCAGGAACAGGAATAGGATCAACAGCATTGGCATCAACAGCCAATGAATTTTCAGCATGCTTGGCGCTGTCAGGGGCAGGAGTCTTTGCCATACTTGTACTGCCATCGGTGGCCTTTGTCCGCGACCTGTTAATCTGGCCCAGACCAAAGCAGCTCCGACTCAGTTGCGTCTCGTTGAAGGATGCCTCTAGGCCGCGAGTGCGACGCTTGCCGGAGATAATGTTCTGCGTGGAAACGCTACAGTTGTCGCTGGTCTTCTCAAACATGTTGGCCAGGCTGCGGGCGTTTTGAGACTTGCGCTTTTGCTCCTGCAGGTCCTCGTAGAGGAGACTGGGGGTAAAGATTTCTGCCTTGTCCACCAGCGGCTTGCTTGCCGTGGGAGCCATGGAGTTGCGCCGCTGCATGATGCGGCGCAGAAGTTGAGGGCACGGACCGGGCACCTCTTCGTCGTCGTGATCATCATCTTCCCGAGGTTTGCTTTCCGTGACCTTGGTTTCCTTCTCCAGAGTGCCTGCATCAGGGTGCACCATCAATGTGTGGGCATTGGGTCCAAGCACAATTTTTAGCTTAGACAGTTTTGGCGGTTTATCCTCCTCATCTACCGCATCCTCTTTAATCTCTTGGTTGTTTTCAGGTCCTTTATCTTCCGAATTTTCTTTCGCTGGCTTAGCCTCTGAAGTTGATATGGCGCGCTTCCTCGCAGCCTTCTCTACGGCCGCCTTTTTCGCTCTGTCCAATTTGGCGAACACATCCTCATCGTCATCATCCTCCTGTTGCTTCGTCTCAACATCTGCTGAGGGAGCTGCCTCCGAGACGGAAGACTTGCTTCCTGTCGGCTGGGCAGGCTGGATGTCGGGTGTACTAGGAGCTACCTCTGGAATGGGAGAAGAGTTAGCTTCGCTGGCGGGCGGCTCGTTCTCCAGGTTGTCTGTATTTTCAGAGCTATTCACACTGGTCACGCTATCCGTGTCCGCAAACTCACGAGTTTTGTCACCACCTCGCGATTTCTTCTCATGCTCCCTGTCTTGTCTTTTCTTTTCCTTCTTGGCGGATCTATTCTTCTCCTTCTCGGTCTTATTATCAAGCGACTTGTGATGCTTCTTGGACTTTTCCAGACTGTTTTCCGCCTTGTCCTTATCCTTAGCCTTATCTATATGCCTGTCCTTATTCTTATCAGTATCTTTATCTTTTTTGGCATCACATGACTTGCTCGTGGGAGAGTTTGAGGAGGACCTTAAGCTGTCCCCATCCCCATTGACTGGGCTTGGAGCTGCTGGTGCTGCGGCTGGGGGGGTTTTCTTCGGTATTCGAAAGTCTAGCTTCTTTGTTAACGGACCGAGAGTGACGTTGCGGTAGGAGGTGTCCAGTTCCGGAACAGGTATCACCGCTGACGTCGCCTCCGCGGCCTCAATCTCCTCCTTTCTTCGTTGTGTCTCGGCGGCGAGCAACTTGCGCTTCTCTTCGGCATCCAGCTGCCTCTGAATCTCCGCTATCATTTGGCGTTCCTCCTCCGCAGCCTTAGCCTTGGCCTCCGCCTCAGCGCGAGCCTTGGCCTTGCGGTGCTCCCCATATGTGCGGGGCACGTCATGGGCTCGGTCGAAGCGGGAACCCGAGTTACCGAAACCCCGGCTGTTGTGACCTCCACGATAACCGCCTCTGAAGCTGTGCGAGCCATTAAAGACTCCTGCATTTTCACTTTCATTTTGATTGCCCTTAAACCCTCTTACATTTGACCCGCTCCCATTCTGACTGCCACCCCAGCTGGACTTGTTGTAGGCACTACCATTGCCGTTAACGTTGTTGTTGTTATTGTTGTTGCACTGCCAGCTATTGGCGGAGTCTTCAAAGCCGCTGTAGACGCTTGAAGCGCGACGCGGATCACTGGGATATTGTGGCGCCTGTGGCGGTTGCTGCTGCTGATGATGTAAATGGGATGGCTTGTTTTGCCAGATGCGAGGATCACGTGGCGGCTCTCGGCTCTCACTGCCGTTAAGGGGCCTGGTTTCAATGCTTGATTCTCTATGGGCTCGAGGATCTCCAGGAGTTTCAGAGTTGTGCAGCGAAGTACGCGGATCTCGAGGATCTCCAGGAGTTTCAGAGTTGTGCAGCGAAGTACGCGGATCTCGAGGATCTCCAGGAGTTTCAGAGTTGTGCAGCGAAGTACGCGAAGCATTAAAGCCACTCTTCAGGGGACTGTTCGAAAACGCGGCCCAAGTACCGCGCTTAATGCTTGGCGGCGGCGGAATAGGCGAAGGAGTACGAACAACGGGAGGCGGGGTCATGAGCGGTAAGCTGATGTTATTGTTGTTAATATTGTTGGTCACGGGCGTAGGCAAGATCAAACTCAAGTTCTTCTTGCCGCGCGGATCATTAATGTTGGAGGCCAGGGGCGGCATTTCCTGTACGGCCCCTGCTCCTGCTCCTCCTCCTAATCCTAATCCTCCTCCTCGCAAGGCGGCCAGCTTCTTCCGCGCTTCCTCCAGCGAGGCGCTCTCCGACAATGCTGCCGGAACCATGCACTCGTCAGTTCCAATCTTTTCAGACTGCCTTGAGGGTGCTTCCACCATGGAGAAAGGCACAGTCACAGGCACAGGCGGTGTGGATCGACGCACAAAATCCAAAGTATCCGCTGGTTGCACCGGTTTTTCTGGCAAACGGCGGGTGAACTGCACCGATTCTGGATAGGATCGACGCGAAAAGTCCTTCTCTGGCGAAGCTGCAGCGAACGATTCTTTGGCTGATGATGGCAATGTATGCTGGGCATTGGCCCGCTGCTTCTTCTCCTCCATGCGGGCCTCCTGCATGGCAGCCAGCACTCCGCGATTGAGAGGAGTACTGGTCAGAGAACCGCGTTTCTTATGAAAAGCGGGTGGCGCTGGCGCTTGTTCTTGCTCTGCAATAGCAGGTGACTTTGCATCCGGAAGCTGAACCTGAGTTTGAGCTTGAGCTGGGGCAAGTAGTTCCGTCACAGGTTTCTGCTTATCATCTGGTAGCGGCTTGCCCAAGGGAGCCTTTAAAGGAGCTCGATTCTGTGCGGAAGCCAAGGAGCCTGACACCTTGTTGGTGGAGGAGGTGCTGAAGGAGCCAGAGCCAAAGGCAGAAGTCTTTGCTAAGGAACCGTACGTACTTCCGATCGAGCTGTGCTCCAGCTTTGGTATCGCTGGCTTGGGCTTGGCAGCTGCACCCGGAATAGGTGATCCGTTCGTTTTGCAAGACGCCGCCAGGGGATAGGGCGCGGTCTTGGTGGTGGCAGCTGATGAGGGGATGGCTAAGCCGTTTGGCTTGGGACCCGTACTGGGTTTCGGCTTGACGGAGGAGGTCGTCGTCGCATTTGTCTCAGAGTGGTCGGTGATTTCGATGATTTCCCCTGGTATCTTCTGCAGATCCAAAATAAAGGGGTTAGGACATGAAGATGTGGCCAGTAAGAGTGACCCAAACTCGACTTACCGGTTCGAATCTGTTCTTTAGCTTTTCGATGATCCTCTCGATCTTGTTTAGTGTTGTCATCGATACATTTCTGAAACGGAGAAGTGGATGATATGTTGGATGACCAAGTCGGATGGTCGGCTCTGGGTCCATGGACTTACTCGCGCTGCAGCAGACCGACCAGGGAGTCCAGCCGGTGGCCCTGTACATCGGATAGGGTCTTCTGGTAGTCCGTTCGCACACGCTGGATAAAGGGCACAAATGAACGGATCTCCGCCAGCTTGGCCTGGACCTTCTCCTTCAGCGCGTTGTCGCAGGCCACCTCCACCACGTCGTCCTCGCTCTCCTCCATACTGCAGGCGGCACTGGGGGCTCGATCCGTATCCGACTCCTCTGTGGGATTGGGTTTGGGTTTAGGGGTTATTACAAGGCTATACACTGCACTGCATGGTCGTGTTCAACTATCCAGATCTGACATTTGGGCTCACATCATCACCAATCACCATCACTCACCGAATGGCAGCAACTAACATGCCATCAATGTCCATGGAAAGTGCAAACTACGTGTGCATAAAGCGGTTTTTATTTACTTAACATTCCGTTCCTTTTTTCAACTTAATTAACCGTTCAATGGAAGGGTAGCACACATGTAAGGTTCACGGCGTCGTCAAAACGAATGACAACAACAACTGTGGCGCCGAATCCGAATACGGGTAAAAGCGATAACTATCGATAGTGTGCTTTCTATCGTTCTTAATACAAATATTAGCGCATGCAAAACTACGAGATTCAATTTCAATACAAGCTATTGTTTACTTAGCATCTACTTAAATAAATGCATTAACCATTTAAAAATAACAAGCGTCAAGTCGCAGTATTCCTGCACGGCCGACTATCGATAGTGCGATACTGCGATGAGTGTCATCACACTCACGAGCACGCTCTAGTTTATTTTCATCAAATAAGTCCAACAACAACACAACGGAACTACTTCTAAGAATATACCTACATAAAAAAAACAACTTTAGTAAAGAGAAGAGCGCAAAGGAGAGTGAAATGCGCATTAAACTACGGCGAAGTGAATTCGCCGCAGGCTGCAGTGGTGTGCGTGTGGCGGTGGCCAAGTGTCAGTGTATTAGTGGCGTAGGGCGATCGATTTTTTTGATGCTGTTGTTGTTGCTTTTGCAGAGGAAAAAAAATCACGGTGCTGGGATCGGCAACGCAAATAAAAGATACATATATGTATGTGTACTATATACGTATGTATGTACGTATTTTACAAATCCCCTACCTGAACTGCGGTTTGAAACGAAGTTTGGAGCAACACCACCGAGTGGATATTACACATTCAAACATATGAGTCTACTGCTGGTCTTCTTCTCATAGGTCTGTTCGAAACGGAAGGCACAAAGAAATACGTAACTTCCGTTGATACGACATAAGAACTTCTCGCGACCCTTGCACTGGTTTGAAAGTCTTGGAAACACCCGAGAATTCTAGATCGACGTGGCAGCTTGCGATGAAGCTGATCAAAAATATAGATTATTCATCGTACGATCGGAAGTTGTGAAAGAACTGAAATCTCGATTTTTACTGAGCACATCCGACCTAATCACTGGGTATTTGCAAATTATTACCATAAATAGCTTTAAACTTGCTGTTTACAATTTAATTAGTGTCGTAGGCTTTCGGAGGTTCAACCCTTTTCAATAATCACTCTCAATAACAATCATATTTGTCAAGCTTAATTACACTGTATTAAATGCATACGTCTTTCTAAATCCGCCTTCTTGCCTGACTCGGAGGTCTGGGAATACCGAATACATAAAAAATGGACTGTATACTGTGCGAAATTTCCAACTAGTATACACACAAAATTGAGACGGCCAAAGATATGGAAAGATCGCACACAATGAAAAGAGGGCGAAGTTTGTCTTCGGAGGGGTTGCTGCGGAAGAACAACTCGGTTCGTTAACAGAAACCATGAACCATCTGGAACACTAATTATAGGGTATTAACCCAAGTATAGAAGATATTCAGAGGTCAAGAAGAAATTTTAAATCACCATCAACAGCCATGTCTGTTTCTATGAAAATTATTCTCTCCGTGAGTATCCACTTTTTAAACCCTTATTCTTCTAGTATCAGAACCTGAAGTGCAATAAGGGCTTCTCATGAAGGATGTCATTGGAATATAAATAATGAACACAAGTAAATTAACTAATATTGGATATGGAAAGGATTGGTTTTGAGAAGTCCTAAATGAATGGATTTTGCAAATTTATATATTAAGTTGAAAAAGATTCAAAATACTATGTAGTTTAAGAAATAAAATAAATTAAACATTCCAGGTTGCTGTTTGATTAGTGCAAATATGTACTACTTAGATGAATTTTGGACGCGGGGATACACTTGTTTTATATTGATTAAAGGAATATTCAGGGAATATATTTTAAATCCTAAATATGCATATAAATATGCAGCCTAGAGGACTCGGGTGATGACTCGGGTCAATCATTTATAAACGTGGGAAATGGTGACGTGTGCCTCAAGTTGTAATTACCTTCTGCTCGTTACTCCATGACCTACATAATTTTTGATTCCTTTTACTAAAGGTAGTTTCTTGAAGAATTCCAACTTTTAAAGAATAGGTTACATTTGTCCGTGTGGTCAGATGAACTCCAGCATTCTTTATTTAAAAATCAATTTTATAGAACAGGGGTTCTTCTTTCTTTTCTCTTGTAATTGCTTTTCCAAAGTGCATTTTTTGCTATAAAAACAAAGTTGACTTTCCTATGATGTGCTTAAAAATCATACAAGATTTTCATACGACAAAATAATAAGCATTCTAATATATTCAACAATAATTATTGTTACAGATTATAATCTGTAACTGTGGGCCAGTGCCAACAACCTCGAGTTAAATATCCTCGATGAACAGTAATGCCTTTAGAACTCGCGTACTCATAGAGTTCCAACATATAACTTTTCAAGGTCAGTCTTAAGAAATCGCGGTCCAAGGAAGATAATTTATTTGTTGGGTCTTGGTCGTTATAAAAGTCAATATATGTTTTTAATATTTTCCAATCGTTTAGTACTTGTTCAACTTTGGAATCCATATAAAAGCTTGCGGCGTATTTATTTTCTATTTATACCCGTTATTCGTAGAGTAAAAGGGTATACTAGATTCGTCGGAAAGTATGTAACAGGCAGAAGGAAGCGTTTCCGACCCCATTAAATATTCTTGTTCAGGATCACTAGACATGTCGATCTTGCCAAGTCTGTCTGTCCGTATGAACGCTGAGATTTCGGAAACTATAAGAGCTAGGCTATTGGGATTTGGCATGCAGATTCCTGAACTTCTTGCGCAGCGCAAGTTTGTTTCAGCAAGGTGCCACGCCCACTCTAACGCCCACAAACCGCCAAAAATTGTGGCTGCTACAGTTTTGATGCTAGAATACAAATTTAAGCTGAAATGTATTGTTCTTATCAATACCTATCGATTGACCCAAAAAAAAGTTTGCCACGCCCACTTTAACGCCGACAAACTTCAAGAAATCGTAAGTAAACGCGGATGTCTCGGAAACTATCAAAGATATAGAATTGGGATTTCACATTTAGATTCCGTAGCCTTGTACGCAGCGCAAGTTTGTTACGCGAATATGCCACGCCCACTCTAACGCCCACAAACCGCCCAATTCTGTGGCGCCCACAATTTTCATGCTAGATAAAAAATGTTAACTGAAATGTATTAGTCTCGTCAATACCTTTCGATTGACCCAAAAAAAGTTTGCCACGCCTACTCTAACGCCCATAACGCTTAAATCTGTCTACCGCCCACATAACCATATACCATAGATCACGGGTAGGTGGCGCATTCCAATCTCGCTTTGCTGCTTGCATATCTCAATTTCCCTTTGGTCCCTTAAGCTGAGTAACGGGTATCTGATAGTCTCGATAGTACTCGACTATAGCGTTTTTCCTTGATTTCTATTAAGTACTTACATTGCGTTCAGGACTATACGATTTATCCGTTACCGAGGAAAAGGCATAGAATCTTCAGATGTGCTTTGGATTAAAATATACGATTCTCCTTGCACCGCGATTTCTTAAGATTAACCATGAAGTTATATGTTGGTCATTCATGGTAAAGCGAATTCTTAAAAAATCATTGTCCATCGACGATACTTAATTCGCGATTGTGGGGACCGGCCCTTAACCAGAATGCTAGAATGCTTATTATTTTGACAACGAATGAATGTGGTGCTTTTTATAGAGCTATGCGGTTAACTCGGTTACATTGGTTTAGCATAGGCAGGAGGGACAAATTAGAGTATTTTCTTTGATCACCGTCGATGGTTCATTACCAGAGAATCTGCCGTACCATTCGAGTAGAGCTAGGATTTGTGGAACTATGTCTTCCTCCTTTGTACTCGAGTTATGGAGTCAATCTAGTGAAGCATTTTTGGAATCATCGGGTTATTGGGTCATTCGATAAATAACCCGACATAGTGAAACGAGGCTTTAAAAGCCTGTTTACACTAGGGTGAAGTTAGAGATTCATATGTCTTGCATGGTCAACTGCAGGTGGGCAAAAGAAGGGTCTTGGTTGGGTCTTTGGTATTTGTTTGGTATATTTGGTATTTCTTTGTCTATCGTCGGTCATTCATCACTAAAGAATCTGATGTAGTACTAGGGATAGGATTTTCCAGCCTGACACGAATATAAATATTGCTTAAGAAAAAACCGCGTATATCGAGAGTTTTCGTGCCAATTGGGCGATGGAGTTTACCCAATGTAAGCACTTTTTTGGAGTAGTCGGGTTACTCGATAGGTAACCCGACATAGTGTGACAAGGATTTAAGGTTCAACTTTTCTCATTCCCTATCGGTCCATGTAATACTAAAAGCTTGTTAATTAGAGCTGCTCTATGCCTATCTTGCTCGCACTTGCGTGAAATCCTAGTTTGAGAAAAAATTTATCTATAGAATGAGCCCAACAATGTGTTCTTATTGACTTATTTGACCTTAATGTTAATCGAGTATGTTATCGATAAATATAATCGATAAGTCGATAACAATACTAGTCCTTTCATCAAGCAAAATCAACGACAAACGTCCTTTCTGCTGTTCAAAAAAGATAGCACGTTATTGAATTGACAAATGTTTACATTTAAGGCGATTAAATTCTTCACGATAAGTTCTCCGCGGAAGTTATGCAGACACACTTTCACAAACACACCCGCAAAAGCTTACACATATACGACGCAAACGCAAACGAGCACAAATACACACGAGCGCATGACGTTTTGTTGCTGGCCTGTAGTTGTTGTTTTTTTTTTCTTGCAGCGCACTTCCCGTTTTATAGGCTACTTTACTAGCATAAGGTATAGCTAAAGTAATGGTCAACTGTACTTACCTCAGCTCTGCCCCTTCCGTTGCTCCTGTGCCACTGTAATGCTCAGAAATGTGGCCTTGTGGGGCGACGGGTTATACAAAAAAAACGTCGATGCGAACACCACCAAAGTTGACGCTGAAATGGCTGTCTGCCGAACAACTGCCGGCGGATACGACGCACGCACACAACCTTGAGTACCGCTGATTCCGATATATGAAAGCGTGGTCACACCGACACGGCTACGGCCTCAATTCGCTGCGCCGAATTCGCCGCAGATAAACTATCACGAGTATCGCGGCGCGATGATCACCACAGCTCTGATGATCACTAATTCCTTTACAGAGATAAATGCAATGAATTTTGGATAGTGCTGTTCCAATAATGTTGTCGTCTCGCTGTAACTTTAGTTTTCTCCGCCTTATCGAACGAGCAGCAGTTTACGAATGACTGCAACTTACATTCTAGCCTTGTTGTAAACTTATTTTTCAATGGTTTCTTGGTTTTTCTTTGTTTAAATGCAATGTCACAGCGTTGTGGCGATAGTTATCGATAGTTTTGGGCTTATTTCAAAGGGACATTGCAGCTATGTATATTCCTCTTTTAAGAACTACAGCTTCTTACAAATTTGCCAGTTATTTTCCCAAGCTGGTTATTTTTGTAGTTTACAAGCTGATGGTATTTTTATGGCAATCACGCAGGGTCATACTGGGAAAACAGTAACAAAAGGAGGATGATAATAGTCCGACTTTGCCACGCACACAAACTCACTGTTTGCATTCCAATAGCAAATAGTATTGGAAATAGACGACATTGTGCGTCCTCTACAGTGGGTAAATATATTGTACCGCGAGTGTTGGATATTAACAAAACAGCACTTTATTAGAGTTGTACACTTGTCATCGTACACATTTGTCGCGTTAAAAATACAGTGTTTGAGGGAACCTCACCCCCTTGCTTAGGCCTATGTTTAAGGTACCCGGGCACTTGCTTCCAATGCGGCCGACTAACTGGACTTAATCGTGGAATTGTAAGAACCGTAATATGTCTCTTTTAGCCCCCGCACTTCCAGCCAGTTAGCTGAATGGAAACCAGGTGCCGGTAGCACCCTAAGATAAAAATTTCATAATAGTAATTAATAAAAAAAAAAAAACACTCCGACTCCGGACTTTAAGCTAAACTATAGTCTACTGCTCTCGGCGCCGTTCTGTCGCGGCGGCGAAATCTGGGACTTGTCGTAGCCGTTGCTGGACATTTGCAGGTGCTGCGGCAGCTGGGCCGGACGTCCGTTGGAGGGCAGGGTCTCGTCCACGGAGAACACGGAGTTGTCGTGTCCGTGCATGTGGCGGGCATTGAGCACGGCATCCGGATGGCTCTTCGGCGACTCCGGCTCCTCGGCCTCATTCGACTTGCCTTCCAGCAGGAAGCAGGTGATGAAGAACAGGATGGAACCTGAAAGCGAATGGGATCATGAGCAACTATGATATGTAAATGCAACCAATCTCGACTTACTGATGCCGTAGAATCCAGCGTAGAAGATCATGATCGAACCGCGGTAGCCCATCACTTTGGCCACGGGATCCACCAGGATGGGCAGGTTGCCACCGATGTTGTTCATCACGAACAGGAAGACGCCAATAGTTGAGGAGCGGACGCGCAGCGGGACAATCTCCACCACAATGGCGAACACAATGCCGAACCACATCTCGGCGAAGAAGTAGCTCAGGCCCAGCGTGATCATGGCCCACAGCGGATCGAAGTAGACCGACCCGAAGGCCGGCAATGTGGCAATCAGCTGGCTGATGGCCAGCACAAAGGCGCGTGACCTAATGCCCATCTTGGCGACAATCTTGTCGGACACAATGCCGCCGACGACCACGCCCACGCTGCCAATGCCAATGGTGACGCCGAAGAGCCACCAACCCAAGTCCACGTCGGGGAAGTACGTGTTGTAGTAGAGATCGGCGTTGTAGGCGAAGGTCATGCCACCGCAATGGCGAATGGAGGCGGCTATCATCAGCATGATCATCGCGGGATTCTTGATCACCTGCCACAGGCTCACCGGTTTACCGCTGGACGTCTGCCGGTCACCCTCGCCGATGGACTTGCGTTCCGGCTCCCGGAGGGTGGTTCCCGTCAACGCAGCCATGATCACAGTCAGCACTCCGGCGCCCAGGTAACAGACGCGCCATCCCAGATTCCAGAAGTTTAGCTTGGTAATGTAGCGACCCACGGGGAAGGCTATGCCGTAGCCGCCGTAGATGCCCCAGTTGAAGATGGCCATGACCAGGGCTCGTTTGTCCTCCGGGAAGATGTCGGACATGATGCCCGTGGCCAGGGGATTGCAGCCTGACTCGCCAGCTGCCATCACCATGCGCAGCAGGACCAGCTGCCAGTACTCCTTGACGGTGCCCTGCAGGATCATGGCGATGCCAAAGATCACCGTGCACACGGTCAGCATCTTGACGCGATTGTACTTGTCGGCCGCGAAGCCCATGAAGACGCCCGCAATGGTGAAGATCAGGATGAAGGTGGGCCCGGCCAGGATCTGGTAGTCGATGCCCAGGCCATTGTAGTTCCACTCGCAGTAGCCGGTGCCATTGAAGTCGAGGGCATAGCAGCTGCTCTCATTGCCCACGGCCGAGCACTGGGTGGGCAGCTCGTGGCGATTGAACATGGAGGTGTTCTGCTGGCAGGCATGATCCCCATAGTCCAGTTCAATGGCCGTCTGCTTGGAGGTCACCCCGATCAGATAGTGGCCCAGCTCGCCGAGGATGTAGCCGATGGTGAGCACGGCCAGAACGTAGGAGTTGTAGAACCCGCTCATTTTCTCCAGAATCGGTATCATCTTGGGCCGTTGACTGCGTGAGAGATAAGAAGATGAATGATGATTAGTGTATGCTATAGAGGCAATTCAAACCGACAAGAAGGTACACAAGCCCAATTGGCTAGCCATCTACCGTCATTCCAATTGAGGACCTTCGCTATCGCATTTCTCATTTGTATCGAGTGAGGGGTATAGAAAAATGAAAGCACACACGAAAAGTTATAATCAAGTGGCTCGACATAATGACAAATAATATGCGGCAACTCAATTAATGAGTCTACCAGCCCACAGGTCAGCTGCATAATGCAATGTCGGCGTGGCACTTGACTGATCTGTCGTGACTGGAATTTCGAAAGGAACTTGGCACAATGTCCATAATTCTCCCTCGCAGCGTAACGAAAGTGAAGGCAATTGCGCGTACGTGATACGAGATACGAGAGGCGGTATCTATAGCTCTAACGAGCATTATCCGGATACCTTTCAGGCATAATGATCTCCAATCGGAGCAGTGCAGGTGGTGACAATTAGTTTAAGATCGAATACATTTAACTATAAAATGAATAAAGTACCTAATCGATGATAAATCAACTAATGGATTTGAATCATTGCTGAATGGTTATATCATGATTATTATGAAATATATTAAATATATCATTACGCGTACGTGAACCAGAGGCGGTATTTATAGCTTCAACGAGCATTATCCGGATTCTTTTCAGGCATAATGATCTTCAAGCGGTGCAATGCAGGTTGTGACAATTAAGCTAAGATCAAATACATTTAACAAAAAAAATGAATAAAGTACCTAATCGGTGATAAATCAGTTAATGGAGTGGAATTTTTGCTGGATGGGCTTCATAATTATTATGAAATATATAAAGTAGAGGAAGCAATTTGTGCCTTCTTTTCTATAGTTTCGACCTTAAATTCAATATTTCAAGCTTTTAAGTTCTCAAGGCAGTCGGAAACGGGAAAAGTGTTGAATTCTTGGATGTATATGGGATCGAGAACCCCTCTGTTGGTCTCTGATCCAAAATAGTTTACCTACTGTACCGAGCCAAGTGCCTAAATCAATTTGTATCTTTCGCTATTCCCCCATTCTCGCAGGCGGCAAATTAATTTTTGGCAAACCGCCATTAAGCAAGCTTCATAATAATCACTTTTTATGGCCGATCGCACATGGCTAAGCCGGGCATAAAAAACTTTTAACTCTTGACAGTCAAACACCCGCCCCGCCAACATGCGTACCGAAATTCCTTTAATCAATCAAGTTAATTTGCTTTTGCTGTTCTTTGTTTTTCTTTTCTATACTATTTTATTTTTGCTGTTTTTTACAATTGCTGTGCTGTCAAAAGCATCAAGGCCAGGCCCAAGAATCGCTGAGAACATGGGCCAGATACATTTGCTATCCGACGGATATGCGGTGGAACAAAAGGTCTCGAGAATGCGGATGCTCGGTGTATTGACCGATCGTCTATTGCAAAGTTGTTCTCTATTTGCCATTTAGACCATTTGGCTTCAGATCGGGCCAGTCTGGTATGGTATGCTCATTGTTTGGGTATCGATTCATGTTCGTAGATCAAACTCTAAACGCTTACAGATTTCCGTCTTCCATTCTGATCAGTGCCAAACTTTAGACCTGCTGGTTTCCACATTTTTGGCCTAATGTTCGCTGCAATTTCAATAATAATACCTATTATGAAACCTCTAACGGCTCGGCTCATTGTAAATTTACTAAACCTGATCGTTTCGTGATGCGCGTTGACATTTATTGAGCCATAAATATAAGCATCACCATTTTGGGTATACATATTAAAGCTGACACGTGAGTCTGGGTCTGGTCTAAAGTCTTATGCTGATTCGAAGTAGGAAGCGGTGTTTTAGCTGTGATTGTTGTCGGCTTAGCGAATAACCAAGGGGCAACCTTGGCATTGGACTATTGTGCGGACTGAGTGATGTGGATTCTTATGGAGATCCTGTTCGGAACTAGCTGTCCTAGGCCATCCATTACGTCCCACATCCGCCAGTGCGTGTCGTAAGTCTGTAGATCTTTGTAGATCTCGTTTTCTATTTCTAGTTCAATGCCAAGGCGCCAGGCGTAATAGACCAAAAACCGGACTCCCGACCGAACGTGACTGGCTAAATACCCAGCCCCCCTGGGGAAACTGCCTCTTTCGCTTTCTTTGGCAAGGCCATCGGATTTGCAGTTCGTGCACTAACTATCGAATGTGGCCCACACCTACATATATGATGGATGGGTGTAGGTGCATGTATTCAAGCTCATTGAAGCGTTAAAGTTTAGAACCTACTTGTCGGAAAAATGTATGTCTTTCGAACAATAAAATTAGTCAAAAATGGAATTGTTCAAAGCATAGAACTGCTAATTTGCATTTAATTATTGTGCAGGGCAATTAATATTGCATTTTTGAGTTAAGACAACGTGTTCAGTGCTCCGCTTTTGGGACCTTTTTAACTATAGAAACCCCCCCCCATGAGGTTATATCTATAGAGGTAAGCAAACACACCTCCACTTTGACCTCCCACCTCTCCATGTCACGCAACGCGAAATTACAGGCGTTGTGGGAATGTCAGAGACCCGATATAACGATATTACAGCATCGAGGGGCTAATGTTCGTGACAAGACTGGACCAAGAACGGTCAGGCTTGACTGCCTCGGATCTGGACATGTGCATGACTAGGTAATGTGCGAATATCCGATTTCGATTTTCATTTCGATGTGTGGGCGCACCACGATCGCCAACTTCGGCTTAAGGTGGTAATTCCTCAGAAAGCCGCCTTAAAGCGTCATTAAAATCTCGTTTAATTTGAATGGGCTTTGGCAATTAAAGCCAAGTACTTCTGGGAACTTTCTAGCTGCGGTCGGGGCATAGATATAGATAAATACGAGTCATGTTTAACCCCGATTCGATTAGCTAATAGACTAATAAGCCTCTTAAGTCGTCTATGCAAAGCACTTTGCACATCTGACAGACAGAAAAACAGACAGACAGTCAGACAAATGGCCGGCACTCAAGCATGCCCATTACACATTATGCACATTATACAATTGTATTAAGTTGGCTTAAAATGCGGTTTATCAGCCCGACTTGCAACCGCAGTCAAGGTTAACCTGGCCAACAATTATGAATGGGGGGTATGGTATGCACAAGTACGGGTGATATATCCAAAGCCGAACGCGCAGCCAGATGCTGATTTTCATAATAAATTGCGAATAAATATTCTTAATTTATTGGCTAGCCAGGTGTCTCTTGATTTTTCGCCCACAATTAGCAGCCACTTAGTGGGATTGAATGGATTGAATGGTCTGTGGGTTTCTGGGGAGATCTCTAGGGCCACTTAAGATTGCGTGACGTAGCCAGCGTTTCGACCTTGACACCTGTACGTGTGAACATTGTAATTGGTTAGGTCATTACCAGGTAACGCCCCTTTGGCTTCTGGTTCTGATTTAGATTCTGATTCTGTCTGGCTTGGTATCTGAGTTTTGATTTATGCATGGCACTCGCCACACTCGTCGAAATGAAGCCATCAGCCGCTGAATTGCCATTTTGCCATTGAGTGTGGTCAGTTAGCAACCGCTAAGTGTCAGGCGAATCACATGGTTTGCATTGCCATTATAAGCCAGGTGTTAAGTGCTGCCGACGCCACCTGAAGAAATGCCGGATGTCTGTGGACCAGGCTTGCATAAGAGTGGGGGATCTATCAACAGAAGTCGGGGTAAACAAAGTAATTGATCAGATTAGAGTGAAAGTGAAGAAGGCAAACCCAGAAATAGTTAGGATTGGCAAGTACCCTATATAAGAAGTGTAGAGCTCACTTCCCCAAATGATGCCCGAGGGAATGACAGGTCTAAGATTAAGTACCCATGAATCAGCTTCGATTCCTCTGGACCAGGTGTTCGGAACCCGAACCCAATGAATTACAGACTGTCAAGACGATCGCACCTGGCAACTCTCATATCGATCGTACTCCCCATTCCAGATGCTAAATGCTAAATGCAAATGCCATTTTATTTACGATCGAATCCGCAAATCGTGCCCACGAGAACCGATCCAAAGGGAACCTGGGCCTTCAGTTAAGGGCCCAATATGAAATCGTTCCGCTATTAGCATTAATTAATACGGGTATCGACCGGCTGGTCAAACCAGTGACCAAACCATAGCAACAAAAGCGTATCCGAGTGCAACAGAATCAAACCCGCTAATCATCATCATCTTCGTATCTGGGCAAAATGTATCTCGTCTCGGACTTTCTGTTTGCTCAATCTCAAAGGGGGTTCTAAAACAAATGACTGCCTGCCGGACTGTATAACCCGAATTACGGGTAATTACCTCGTCTCCGCTTGTTCGACAAATGCAAATCAAGCGGACGGCGATTAAATGGAGATACCAGTCATCCTGATTCGACTACTGAGATACCCATCAAGCGGATTGATCTACTTCCTTCGGGGTGTAGTTCATAAGTAGTTGGATTAGTCAAACCATTCGCTGGTGAGTGGACTGCCCATTATACTTAATTACACCGGCCCTAGTCATAGATTGGGCAATAAATTACTCATTAATATGGCACTAGTGCCAGATGGCCGGACTGTCTTGAGGCATAATTAGAGTGGTCCAGCAATTAAGTGATTCTCGACTGGATGCCAACGAGAATTATCAATTAAAATTAATTGTCTGCGACACCTGAGCAACCTTTCTAATTGTTCCACTAAAGATTCTGACATTCTGCCATCATATCTGGATTGAACTATTATAAGAATGTGATGATAGATATTACGTGGTCCTATAGGGGTGGGGGGGGGTTGTTCTAAAACGTTGTCAACTTGTTCGGGCCATTTGATTTCCAATAAGGGAGATCGGAAGATCGGGGGATCGGGAGATCGCAACTTGGCCTTCTAAGTGCATTATTAAAATGGGAAAAGCTCATATAAATTATAGAAAAGGGAATGTTAATCAAAATCAGACACACTTATGCAATTGCCAGTGTTCATTAGCAATTTTAACTTTTCCATAATATATTTACAGATTTTAGCATTCCGTTCGGATCTCGGATCTTCGTGACTGCCCACAACAATATGACCTCTCACTCGACGGAGGGGGGCGGAGGTGAAAATCAGGGTGCCAGGGGGCCAGGGGCTTTTCGAAAGACGCCCACCAGAAAATCTGTTTGCAATGTGGGAACAAATACGAGTCGTGTCGAATTCGAAATTAAATGATTGCCAGAATTTGTTTAATAAATTCCTATTTAAGTCGAGCTTTCAATTTTTTGCGATAATGTCAAATTTATACAACACGTTTGAACAAATTGCCCGCTTGCTACCGCATTCTCTCGATCGATCGATCGATTTTTTAGACTGTCTCGTCTGGGAGTCTGTACAAACCACATTTCGTTTCATTTCGGGGGGTTTTCCTTCCTGTTCTTTGCCGATAAGATAGTCAAACTTCGGGCTTCATTAGCTCTCGGTTGTGGGAGTGCCTTTTTTTTTGCTATTTGTTGACAGCCACTGGGGTTGCGTCAATATTATGTGGCTCAAACACACAATTTTAATGGTTTGCGTTGTATTCTCCTCACCCAATCTCCCCGTTTCCCCCGAATATCTTTACAGGCGAATATGGAAGCTTATTAATGACAAGCAAATCTTATTTTTTTGTTTTTTTTGCATATAAGCCTAATCACGATTGTTTACTTTTGGCACTTGGCTTTCACTACAGATCGTTGGTTCGTTTTATAGGTATATTCGGAATATTTGGCAGATCATCAATTTGAATGCAAATTCAATGGGACTAGTTTCTATTAGGTCTTAACGATTCGTTCTGATGGTTTTTGAGCTTAATACAGCTAGTTAGGCAATGATCGTTAGCATTTCGAAGATTCTTCTTCGAGAGATCTCATTTGTTCTCACAACTGTATCCTGTATTCCAACTTCCTCAGTTGTCGTATTCCTTAGGATGGCATTTTCCAACGTTCTTTCCTTGGCTGTATTTATTTTTTTACTGATCATTTTGTTGGGAATTCTCGTTGTCACACCTTTTGATTAATAAGTCTGCGGTTTTTTGGTCTTTCCCCCAGGAGAAACCCACTCTTTCTGATTCATCCCCCGGCCGACTTACGCTTTTCCCACTCCGTCGAGATCTGATGGTTGGCTCTGTTGTTCTGGGCCGACGATCGATCGATCGATCGATTGCTTTGGCACTGACACAGAAAAACTCTCGAGAATTATGGTACCCCTCGATGGATTCAAATTAATTGCACACAAGCACGCGTCGGCGGGCAATTGAGTACTACTACAACTGTCAAGGCGTTTAATATTTATTCCAATATCTTTGTGTATCCGAGTTTTTAATTTTCAATCAGCATCAGCGGAGCAGATAACGCGACACGACATTCGAAAGACGAAAAACGAAAGACGGCACTTACACAGAACAAACAGTTCGATGGCAGAGTGGGGGAAAAAAATATGGTACACTGGACTCGGGGCTCGCTGTTTATTTTGGGGCACGTCCAAGTGACTGCGTTTTACAAACAGAACTAAAACACGGCTCAGTCCATCGTCGTTTTTAAAAAGGAAAACCGCCCAAACGGCGACGTCGACGGCGCTGCCTTCGCCGGCTAAACAATGCAAAGTCTCAGCTCGCGAGAAGTCCAAAAGCAAAGCAGCCAGGCAGCAAAGCAGCAAGGCAGCACAGCAAAAGCAGTCGAGCAGGCCGAGAGCAAAAGCAGCAGAGCGAGCGCTCTTTGTTGGCGAGTGCTTAGTCAAGAACCGCAGAACATGACCCTTTCATCCCGAACCCAATCCCAATCCCAATCCCAATCCCAGTCCCCATCCCAAAAATAGTATCTGTATATGCTGTTCGAACAAAGAACTGATTAATCGGAATCCCCGATTTTCATCGGCCGTGCCTCCTTTTCTCCATTGGCGGTGCATCAGAACTGACCGCAGGTGTTCTCCAGTTCTTTACTCATCCAATGGGGCTCAGGAGGTATCACAATTTGACTTGGTGATAAGAGATGAAAGGGATTATTAAAAACTAACTTATTTCCAACACCCCTATATCATAGAACCAGTACTAATATATCTTTCCATTGTGGTTACACTTTCGACACTTATCATCGTTATTAGTTGAAACTGCATAATATTTCACCCACAAATGATAGAATAAACAAAAGTTCACTTTGGCAATAGATTCTGACACCAGCCAGGGCCATTTGGCCGATCATCTTGGGCTGCATGCTCGGTGATCATGATCATCAGGCTGCCCTTGATCCCGCCTCGGAGATTTGTGTACGCTGTTCTCTCGAAAGGCGAAAACAAACGAATCACCATCACTGCAGAGAAAACCAGTTAGCGGCGATGGAAAATCCACGCATAATCGAGACTGCCGTGGATTCCCCGTTCTGCCCGTTCCGCAGATCTCTGACGTCCACCTCTCGGCTTGTTTCTTTTCTCCGGAGAGATCCGAGCATGCCGATGATGAGTGGTGCTTGTCTGTGCCATGTTATGTTATGTTATGCGGACTGACCCCTGATCCCTGAGTAAGTCATAGTTAACCCACATCCTTCACATCACTTCTTACATATTCCATACATGTTCCTAAACCAGCTTATTGGTCTATATTTTCTGGTAAACAAAGTATTATTCCAATTTCTTAATTATGATATTTCCTTGCCTAAGTATATTTTAATATTTATAATTTGAATTAGATCTATATTTATAAACAAAGTCCTATTCCAATTTCTCTATATAACAAGCCTAATAATGATATTTCCTTGCACAAATTATATTTGAATTTTTAACGACAGAATAAAATGTATATTTACAGCACTTTAAAAAGAACAATGATTCCTGACCAAAACTTAAGATATTTTTTCCCAGTGGCATAAGTTCTGAGATGGATTCTTGGGTTCGGGGAATACATTAAAATTCGCTGCAAAATCCAGTTGCCAGCGAAGCCTGACGTCCGAGACTGCAATTTGGGGGGATTTTTTGCCGGCACTCGCATACGACGTCCCTCATCCTATCATTACCAAGGAAACACTCATGTGCGTGCCGTAAATCGGTGCATATGATAGGCGGCTGCTGACTCACGGATCTCCGGTCTCCAAGCCCCCTTTGGCCCCCTTTTGGCTCCATACCACAGATCTCAATCTCCATCTCAGCTCCCCCTCGGAACCAGTTTCCATGGTGGTTTTTGTATGCCTCTTGGGAGTTGTTTGTGCTTTTTGGCTTGCAGGTGTTTGGTTTGGTCTTTCGGGTAATTTTTTCGATGCTAATTTCGCGCGGTCTTGGTCAACGGAACACTACGCTGTGACGTCAAGTGGTGGAGTGGGTGGGAGTGTCAAGTTCTAGTAAACAAAAAAAGAAAAAATTAACTCTTCGTAGATATAATAGACCCAGGTAAAATAGATGTCTTAATAAATCTTTGTATGGATATTATAGATTATATAGTATAGTAAAGATATCATAGATTTCATTCGGTGTGTCAAGCTGCAGTAAACAAAGAGAGAAGAAAATAACTCTTCGTAGATATCATAGACCCAGGTAAAATATACGTCTTAATAAATCTTTGTATAGATATTATATATAATATAATATAATATAATATAATATAATATATAATAGTAGTAAAGATATTGTATATTATAGATCATAGATATAATAAGCAGCTCTAGGTAGATATTATAGTCCCAGGCAAAACAGATGTCTTCGTAGTTTAGTATACCCTCCCATTATTTTAAAACATACCATCAAAAATGGATTTCTCTCGGTGTAGTTGAGTTGTGGGTGGTTGGGTGGTTGGGCGTCGATCGCTTCGGTTTCAGTCCGATTTGGCTTGGTTCGTTTACATTCTGTTCTGGGAGTGCTGGTCTTTTTTCGCTTTTGGTCCCGCTTGAACGCCCACGAACCACGATTCTCAAGGCAGCCCTCGGTTGGCAGCTCCAGTTAAGTGCCACCGTATGTGGAACCGGATCCTTGGGGGAAGGGAGCAATGTGGATGTGGACGTGCGATGTGGACTACGGCACGTGCAACGCGACATTTCAGTTCCCCGACACTTGACCTCAAGAGATCTGAAAATGCAAACGATCGAGACACCTGCAATTAGGCGTGAATCATGAATAAATTGAATGGGGGTACACGTACCCTAAAAATACTCCAGTAGTAAGTTCGCACAAATTACAAAACAATAAAGGTTTTTTGTGTGTTTGTCAAGCTGCGCAGAACTCAGATTTGCCGCAGGATTTGGAGAGTGGTGAGTGGTGAGTGTTGAGTGGTATTGGAGTACCTCCTCCTCGACCGGTTTGATCCGCAGTCTTTTTTGTGATCTCTGGCCGATTAGCAACAGGCACTTTTACGGTCGTGTCCAGAACGAAAGCGCTAATAAATGACTAACAGAAAAGGGACAATGCGTCCAAAATCCAGTCAAGTCCGGCTAATTTTATGGCCTCCACTTCCACCTGGATCGACTTTATCGGGTCGCTTAATTAAAATGCATTGCCCCCCGGGCGCTAGTTATTTTCCATATAGCCCAAAACCACAAAACACTGGAAGTTTCCCAGGCTTAAATGACGCGGATCCATTTTTTTACTTAAGCAATTTAACCAATTACTGCTAACCACAAATTTGGCTCAACTTTGTAAAGCCTACCAATGAGCTCTTCTTAATAAACGGAACTGTTTCCCACTATTTAATTTGGACCAATAATATGTACGAATATTTATGATTTAACTAAATTTATTTGATTTTAAATCGATGAGAATTGGTGAACCAGGTGAACGGCGGCACCATTGTTTATAAATAAGTTGTATAATATATGCACGACGGCTCTGGGAAGATTCCATTTATTAAAAAGCCAATATAACTAAAATAAACTCTAGGGTTCAGACTAAGTTTATCTGAGTTTTTTTAAATCAGGATTAGTAATCCCAATTGCCTTTCTTATCACTCGACAGTCGTTAAGATAGAGGATTATCAAGTGCCGAAATAGCTCAGTTGGGAGAGCGTTAGACTGAAGATCTAAAGGTCCCCGGTTCAATCCCGGGTTTCGGCATTAAGCAATATTTTTTTCTTCTTCTTTTTCCCTATTTTATTAAGATTTACCATCATCATCTACTGTCTATTTTGTTCTTGTATTAAGATTATTTTTTAATTTTTATTTATTAACCGTCAGCTGGCCGTATTGCCGTATCATTAAAAATATTAGTTTAGTGGCAACGCTAGCGGTGGTGGGTGCAGTCGCTTAATGAACAGTGCTGCAAAGCACTTGCGCGCCAGTCGGGTCACACCAATGGGATTTTGGTATTTTTTAGTCTTTTTTCCCAATCATCAGCCAATTCGATTCGATTTCCAACACTAAAAGTGCCATTTCCTTTCTTTTTCGTTCCACGTTTCCGGTGAGTGCATGTGCCTTGCGAGTTATTTACTGGAAATTGCCACTTAAATTGTTTTTAAACTCATTTATTTGTAGCCAGGGCACTCCGGTACGTTTGCGGTCGTGTACATTGTGTTTGCAGCGAAATTCTGTGTGGTAAATCCACTCTGCCAATTGGCCGGCCAGAAAATGCGGTTCAAACCTATTTTTTTCTTACATATTTTTTTACTGTGGGCCTGCGGGCCAAAAATCCAAGTTACCAACTTACAACATGTAAACAAAATACATGAAATGGATCATAATCAAATGTGTCTCAGCGACACAATTATTTTTTTCTGTGAAATATAGTGGAAAATGTGGCAGAAATGCGTGTGTTGTCATTGTTCACCCTGCGTGTGTGTGTGTGTGTGTGGATAAGGCAAAAGTGTTGCCCAAATCTCAGCAATTTGTTCAATTTAAGTGTTTCCATTGAAAACTGGACAGATTGATCAAGTTTTTAGACTATTTTAATTCAAAAGTCGCCCGGAATTGTTGTTGTTTACAGGAGCGCTCACAAGCACACACACACACACACTCGCAGGCAGCCGCTTAGGTTTTTTTTCTCGCTCATTTTGCACGTGTTTTGACTTTCCGCCTTCTCGGCGGCGTTATTATCTGAAAGTAGGCCTTATATGGGTTATTTTCTTAAAAGATTACCACACGACCGCAGCGTAAATAGGTGGCCCTCTACAATTTACCAAAAAGCCGGGCCAGGGGCCTGAAAATCAGGGATAATCTTGTTTCTCTGCCTTATATGTACTATGGCGGTCAAAACAATAGTTTCAAAAATTCAAAATTCAAAAAAATATACATTCAGCTTTGAGATCAACTTATAATGTTCAAAAATAAGTACTTTGAAATTAAGATTTTTCTCAAGAGTCTCAAAGCTGAATCGATTCTTAAATTTATATTTCCTATTTAAATAAAGTAGTAAATCAGCATGTAGTATTGCTCAAAAGAAAATATTAAATACTATTATCTTGACCGGATATAGCACTTATTTTTGTTTCTAAATATCTGCAGATTTAACTAATTGCTTGTGTTTCTTGCAGATACTGAAAAATGGGCCGTTACTCACGCGAGTCAGACAACGTGGCCAAGTCGTGCAAGGCGCGCGGGCCCAATCTACGTGTGCACTTCAAGGTGAGGAGTCCCCAAAAACCCAAGAAAAAAAGGATTTAGACATATATAGAGAGCGAGAGCCTCTGCAGCTTAAATCAGTGAATGCCCGCCTATTGTGCAGCATATCGCTTTTGCATTGCTGCTAGACGAATCCCCCAAGAGGGCGAGTTCATCAGCTGAGTGCAGTCCCAAGATCTCTGGACGCCCTCTTCTAAAATCTCGACCACAACCCAGAAACCTATTGAATAATCATTGTTCCGGCATGCCTATTTAAAAGGTGCTTGCTCCATCCTGGACAACCACTGACCAACTGTGTGCCCAAAGCGAAGCCACAGCCTTGCTAAAACAGCGGCCTGCTGCTTTCCATGAGCGAGTCTCTACCTGTAGCCTGGCACAGATCTTAGAAATCTCAAAGAAACCTATCCAGGAATCTATAAAATCAAATTCATATCACTAGTTAGTCATTCAAGTAGTGTAAATCTATCAGCTACTGTTCATGGTGATATTATTTCATGTCGTTTCTTTGGTTTAATCAGGGCTCTTGCTATGGATATCTTAAAAATTATATTTGATTATGATTTAATCATTTAGAGATGTGTTTTGATAGTAGGAATGAAAAGTTGATTAGTAAATGCCCATTTTAGGTTGATTACAAGTTAATTCTGAATATCTACCATTGCAATTTTTAAGGAATTTGACATTTTTAGTTTCTTAAATATCATATTTTGTAGTGAAATAGTCTACTGATGTCTTACAACATGATATGAATTGAGTTTGAATTCCTTCCTCTATGGGCACAGTTTTAAATTAGGTGGTTTTTCTCCATGGAAGATCACTGATCGAAAGCTGTGCCCAAAGCAAACTCCAGTCATTGTAAAACAGCGGCGTGTTGGCCCTCAATGCTCGCGTCTCTACCTGAACTTTGGCACAGAATAAAGCTTTTCTCCCCCTGTGACTTGATCACCAAACCATTGTTATGCATCACAAACTAATGAAAGTCTTTCCCTTTTCCAGAACACACATGAGACCGCCCAGGCCATCAAGCGCATGCCCCTGCGCCGTGCCCAGCGCTACCTGAAGGCCGTCATCGACCAGAAGGAGTGCGTGCCCTTCCGTCGCTTCAACGGCGGAGTCGGTCGTTGTGCCCAGGCCAAGCAGTGGAAGACCACGCAGGGTCGCTGGCCCAAGAAGTCCGCCGAGTTCCTGCTGCAGCTCCTCCGCAACGCCGAGGCCAACGCTGACTGCAAGGGTCTGGATGCCGACCGCCTGGTCGTCCACCACATCCAGGTGAACCGCGCCCAGTGCCTGCGTCGCCGCACGTACCGTGCCCATGGTCGCATCAACCCCTACATGTCGTCGCCGTGCCACGTCGAGGTGATCCTCACCGAGAAGGAGGAGGTCGTCTCCAAGGCCACCGACGATGAGCCCACCAAGAAGAAGCTCTCCAAGAAGAAGCTGCAGCGCCAGAAGGAGAAGATGTTGCGTTCTGAATAAAATGTGTTCTGGGCCAGCCGCCCAAGCCGGTGACAACTACTGAAGCTCCATTCTTTTTTTTTGTATCCTAAATCTATATCTATATAACTTAGAGAAGTTCAAAGTGTGCGAGATGAAGTCGCGGACGTGGAGAATACAGAGCACAAGCCAGAGATTTGACCACCTGGAAAATGTGATGCGTTTTGCTTTTAACTCTATAATCCTTTTTTTTTGATAGCCTAGCAGAGCAATAAAGATAATTGCTATTTCGTACATCTGACTTGGACTCGAAGTGGGGTTCTCGATCGCTATCATTCAATTGTAATATGAAACCCGGTTCTTTTGTCTTTAAAAGGCTTTTTGACTAGCCCTTAAAATATCACATGTTTTTGCTAGTTTAATTGGGGTTATCCCTGCTTTGTTCCAAACAAATTTAATAGAAAATTTGTTTAATTTTGGTCCGAAGTTTTCACACATCACAGCAGCTCTCAAAATGTAGCAGGATAATTTTGGGTTGTTTCCTTTTTATTATTAAACATTCTATTGAATTTTCTGCAACATCCGTTAAAAGAATGCCCTTGATGGGTTCATGACAATGCTATAAGTTGGCTGCGAAATTGGCTACTTAGCTAAGCCACAAACCAACGTACAAATATAATAATATGGTCCACCCCAATTTATTATACATAGCAAGTACACGAACCAAAATCAGAAAAAACACTTCAGCGCATTCAAAAACCTCTACCGATACATTATCGATAATTTAGCTAGCGCCAGCGACTTGCGCGCGCTTTAGATTTAAATTTGAAAAACGTTTTGCCCATCAACACAGGCTAGTCTCAGTTTATTTCCTTCCGCAGAGCGCTTGTGGAATGTTCGGTGGCTTTTGCGCGCATTCACTTGCATCAATTGCCTTCGAGTGGCCACTTGGCATATTCATTTAAACTGATTTCATTGTAGCGCACTCGTTTACCCAGCCTCCCCACATTTTCTTTGATTACAATTCAGCCGTACTTATACTTACAATGCAAATTAATTGAATTATTTCAATTTGCTGGGCTTCTGGCTCTGGCCAGCGTTTCGTATTATTTTCGGTGAACGTGAGCGCTCTTCCCTGTTTTTCCTACTTCTACTTATTTCGTACTGAATCATTCGCTGGAATGCCACGCCCACAAGCAGCTTGATATCATTGATTCCATTGAAGAATCACCCCCCAAAACCACCCCTATTCCTAGAAATGAAAGGAAAACAAGCAAATGGAAATGAAATCCGAGCTTCAAACTCAACGAAGAGCACTTGAGAGGAATAATGCAATAAATGGCAGGTTTTTTGTTTTTGTTTTTTTTTGTTTCCCCCTGGGATCTTTAAGATCTTCGGCATGTCAAGTCGTGTATTCGGTGTATTCGGCCACCTAACGAATAGCGAACGTTGCCTGAACTGAACTGAGACAAATCTAATTTACATGATCGCTCGCATTATCTCGTCCATTGTATTATAATCATCTGCCACGACGTCGACATCGACCTCTGCCGCCGTCCCCAGTTCATTGCTGTAGTGGTTGTTGTGTTTTTTGATTTTATTTTTCCTTTTTTATGTATTTTTTTTATATTTTTTTTTGGTACTGTTGTGGCGAGTTCAGTGGTTGGCGCTTCCTAAGTGGATGACACTCAAGCTCATTGAGCGCTCCATTGTGGGGAGACATTCGATGGGAATGGGCTGTGGGGACATTGGGGGGCTGCCCGGGGGGGCTGGGATCGGTGGGATTCTGATTCGGACTCGGATTCTGCCGGCGTCGCTGCCGTGCTGCACCTAGCCAGTAGTAAACATAATACAACAACTGCAACAACAATAGAGCTCTCGCACAGCGCACTAAACAATGCGAAACATCTGAAATTCGTTCGTTTTCAGTTTTAAAGTTCAAGCCGCGACATTAGCACACGAAATCTGCGATTATCCGTTGGAAAAATAAAAAAAAAATTTTTGAAAAATAAAAGAAACCAAGAATAACGAATACAAATAAAGCGTAATAAAAATTACACATAAAATCAATCGTTTAGTGATCCTATTCCGATTCCCAGGCGGTGCGAATACCAATTGAAATCGATTTCCATGCAAGCGTTTCTAGAGCGTGAAGAGATCAATATAAATGAATTACAACTAAAGGCAAACAAATAATATATACAAAAAAATTAACAAGCACTAACCAAGCAAATAAAAGGAGAATCGAACCACTAAAGCACCTGGCAAGAGTCCAAATTATAAACACATTTCAGCGCGAAAGCATCAACAAATCGTACAAGTTGGAAAAAACAGCGGAAAACTTTGTTTCCAATTCCGAACATCAAAAAAAAAAAAGAAGAAAAAATAAAAAGGAACAGCACACGGCCGACGGATAGAAATGCGAGTTACGTTAACCAAAGCGGAAAATAGCCACAAAGTAAGGACTCAAATTCCACACAGAATTGCGTAGTGTAGATGGGCCCTCGCGAAGGGTTATCGTTATCGCAGCGATGACCCCTCGCCATGCAGACTGTACCAGCGATCGCGTTTTGCAATAGGAGGGCGGATAACCGTTCTAATATTTACATATAATTTGATTGATATATCATTTCATATTCAGTGTGGAAAATAACACAAGTAAATATTGTGCGCCTGGTTTTGTTTACTCAAAATTTGCATTTAAATTGTGGGAATAATTTCACTTGGCCGTTGTTTTTCCTCGTATTTACATGCTAATTCGAAATGGAACAGCTCCGCTTAGATAAATCCGGACTGTTTGCGGTGGAAGTACACCCAGGTACTCCCAGCACGTGTCCGACCGAGTGAGGAATGTCCGAGTGTCCGAATCCAGTAGACTGACTAGGCTAACTCATTTCATTTGGCCCGACATTGGTCGACATCACGCAGCGATCTGATGGATATATGTATATATATAGGATATGGCAAATAGCCATACACCTACGACGAGTCCGACGAGACGTCATCCAATGTCAACGTCAGCACTTGGACCCCCTCCCTGAAAAGAGTGTGTATTTTTACCCCAGTCTCATAGCGGTCTGGCCCATGTGGTGGGTCTGAACTGCCCCATTCCAGACCGAACAGGTCCGGTCCACCTTCCGAATCCGAATTCTTCTCTATCCGATCATCTCTCTTTCGGCACTTTGTCGGCAGACCAATCCGCATTGACCTCACATTGGCATCAGAAGGACAGTCAAATTCCCGATACGATGCGATTCGGCTATAAATATGTCATATATCATCCTTCTGAAGGTGCTGCGTCATTCGGGCACGTAATTTTCCCATGCCTAGAATCGAATATAGACGAAAAAGACGACACTTGTTGGCGGAAATAGCTCTCGGCAACAATTTGAAAAATAAAACTCATAGTTCCAGGGATGAGTTATATTTGTAAAGCTGAAAACACTCGGAACCGGTTTAACCGGTTGCAACGGGTAACGGGTACTTGGAATAACCGATTGTGGTATAGGAAAATTTTTTGCAATACCTCGGATATGGGACAAATTTCTAAAGGCTGCCACATAATGGCTTGTCAATAGGGAGTAAAGAATCACAGACATAGCACATTTTCTGTGCGTAAGTAACGAATAAAAATTTCAAAAAAAAAATGGAAAGAAAAAAAGAAATAAAAACATAAACAAAACGGAGTATATACGTACTAAAAACGATCGAAATAACAAGCAGACTCACCCACTGGGTGTCCGAAATAAACAAGATAGAATCAGTTTTTCCATTTTCATTTTTGGCAAAACAAATTTTCCTCTAGTTCCGTCTCTTTCTGCCCCTGTGTGCTATTGCCCACTCTTTCGCACGAAAGACTTTCGCTTTCTGGGGGCCACATGAGGATCCACGATTCGCGATTCACGTGTCGCGTATTGTTTATATTTTGGCCGTTGGGTAGAATTGGGTGAAACGTGCCGATCGCGTGGATCTTCCGATCGCATGTGCACAACCGGACGATAGGAAAGGGATTATAAAGATGAATCCGATGGTTGATGATTGATTTTACCTATGGGTTTCAGTATATTTCGAGTACTAAGCAAACCAGAGGCGCCTAGAAGAGTCAGGGTAAACGGGTAAAAACATAGTCAGCGACACCAAAAACCAGCGATAACTATTTGAATGGAAGCAATATCGCAGCTCAATCGACAACCAAATAACGATAACACCGATAACAAGGACGTGAAAAGGGCGCCGATAACGAGACTTGTGCATTGCCACGCCCACCGCTGCCGCGAAGAGGTGAGTTCAAAGTCAAAGATTTGCATATCTTAAAGATTTGCAACGACGATGTATGGATTCTTTTCAATTCTTCTGATATTACAGCGTGTGAGAGGAAAATTAAAACATGTTGTTTCTGGTAAAACTTAATATAATTGTTGAAATAGATATTATCTTAAGTGATGGGCTATTTTATAATGAGTTTTAAAGGCATTTGTTTTTCCATCTCCTTACCTTTTACTCATGCCGCATAAATTACGTATACGCCCAGTGACCCAAAAGAAAATCTCTTATAAAATAAATTTGGTTAGTTAACTTACACCCATATGGATTTCGATTTCCTTATCGATTTCCCACTGCTCACATCCAATTGGCCACTCAATCGTTTCTGATTGCATTTGATTCGCCATTTCGCATAAAAACCACATGGAAAACATGAATATTTGTTTGATGTGTCGGCAATCAAACAAGTTAAATCACCACTGGCAGCGAATTTCTTACGACAGAGCAATGTAACAGAAATAAAATGGAATCCTAGGGAAGTTACAATTTAATCAAAATATTTGCACGCAGATAAGACAAGAGAAACGTGTCGGCGTTTTCGGGGGAAAGGGAGAATATGGTTATGGGGGCTTTGAGGAGGAAGTAGAAAGGTCAGACAGCTCTGGCGCCACATTCTCAAATACTTGGATTAATTTAAAATACCAGGAAGTGTCCAAAATTCCGAGGAATGGGGGCTGAGATACTCACCATCTCTAGATAGTATCTTTATATCTCTTATGCGAATGCATTCATGGTGATCTCTAGCATCTCTAACGCAACGCACAAATGTTCTTGAACCTGAAACGCGACCAATTTGAAATTTGAAAACTGCGAGCCGCTTTATTTTTGGCCGGGCAAACATTTCCTTCGAGTTCGAGGCATGACTAAAATAAAGCGCATATAGATCGCTCTCCGCCATAATTATTTATTTATTTGTTTGTTTATTTTCTGCCTGGCCCTCGCTCTTTCCGATTTTTTTGGGGGGCGGCGAGGCGGCTCGAACCGATTCGAATTGGTTTGGGTCAGCGCAAAGTTCCTCGATATAGCGTCAGATACACGGATACGGATTCGGATTCGGATTCGGCCACAGATGCAGATACAGTCTGTGCTGGCAGTGCAAAGAATTCTGTTTTTTTTTGGGGCTGCGAATGCAAGGCAACTGCAAATGCAACTGCTTTAATTGCGCAATTAGCTGCATAATTGCAGTGCTCTGAATGATCACAGATTCAAGGAGGGGTTTAATAGGGGTGTATGTTTACTAAACACACATGTCTACTCAGACCATGAGAGCTAAGTAGCATATTATGCATCTGAAAACATATATCTAACCTTTCCTTAACGGAATTTATCCGTAGAAAACATGACAAATTGTTCACCATATCATCTCATTGAGAGTACTTCCAAAATCTTAACTATAAATTATAATATTGTCATAAGAATATACCTGAGAATAGCTTATTTTATAGCCCACCCTTATTATCCATAAGCTTTAAATAAATAAGTACTATAACCTATATAAATAAGATACCGATTGAACTCAATAAAGATTAAGCTAAGTTCGTTTATTTGAACAGTATGCGAAAATTGAGCAGTCAATATCGGCAACGATAATGTTTTTCCTGTGCATTTAGCAAACAAATAATGAACGAGCCAGGGAAATCTCATAAAACCCGCCACGTAAGCAATTTCAGGCTGTTGGGGGTCACCAATCTGACACTTTCTCTAGCACCGTCGATCCCTCCTTCGCCTTCGCCCCACCTATTTTCTGCTCTGGCCCCCCCTTATTGCCAGTATTTAGCACACAAATAATACATTGAAGTGGGGAAGTCTTATAAATACATTTTTTTTTTGCCTGCTCGGGGTCACCAGAATGCAAATATCTCTGGGTGTGCATATACCATGTACCATATATATATATATATATTGTATATGCATTTGCCAGTCTATATGTTTTGCGCCGAAAGTCATCCAGTTGAGTTGAGGGCCTCGCTCGTTTGTTTAACTTTTTATGGCCCTTCGGGTGGCTCGTGTCGCCCCGTTGTTGATCCAGTAGCTATTTCAAGTAGTGGCTATAAAAGGCCTCGATTACATTAGCGGCAGAAGGCCCTAATCCAGATAAACATTTTAAATCAAAGTCCCCGCACGACAGTTGGACAGAAAATGGCAAGTACAAGCAAAGGCCGCGTTGAACTAAACAAAACAAGTGCTTTTCGGCTTTTGCGATGCCCCTTTTGTGTTTCGTATTAGAGATCCATAGAGCCAGGCGAACAAAGAGCCCAGCGACATGTGGCAGATTCTAATTGCTGTCATATCCATTGTGGTCCCTGCTCGGGCGCCACAAACCTGTTCGCGAATGGCATTAAATTAAAATCAAAATCAAAATCAAAATGGAAATGGAAATGAACATAAAAATGACTCTGCAATGGAAAAGCACTCAAGCAGACAGTTCCTCAGTTTCACGAGATCGTCTTCCAATTGATGCAATGACAGCTTCCGATCAACTAGAGGCAACTAGAAATATCTAGGTGCTTTGCCATATCTATAGGTAGGGATCTTGAGCAGTAGTGCCTGATTTTGTATACAAATTCTGCAAAGAAACACCAAACAGCTGCGTAATTACAGATATAAGGCAAAGAGCTTACAATGATCTTGATACAAAATATATACCACATCAGTATCTTCCACTTGTCATCTTATTTTGATGTAAATAAACTCAAAATTCTTTGGCGGTGCAGTCAATATTCGACCTTAAATCAGAGGAATACAGAGCAACAATAAATAATCCAACTTAAAGCTATATAAAGTACTTTGTGTATATGATTTAATAAAGAAATGTTTACAAAACGGCTATTGTTTATACCAGAAAATGCAATATGAAATTGAGACTCATTATTTTCAACATTTCCGAAATGATATAATTCGACTTCGAGAACGTATTCTTGATTTATGAACAATATGTGTTTTGCAGAATGTGTATGATTTTCATTTATACAGGATCCATTAAAGTTCTACAGGCAGAAGATTTCTTCTACTTTATTTGGAAACCATCTTCAAAATGATTTAAGGGTCTGAATATCTCGATCGGCTTTTAATAAAAGGTGGTGTTCCTTGGTCAATTCTTTGGAATGCGTTGCCAAATGACCTGAGGATCCAATACAGATCGCTTCCGAATGGATCTGCGGAACTGAAGGCCTCGTCTCGGTGTCGCCCCTTTTTGATTGTGATGACGTAGCTGCCTTAAAGGTTCAGCGGGTTGATTGGCATCGGTTCTAACCGGTTCGCACTGGAGGCTGTAGACTGTAGACTGTAGAATGCAGAATGTAGAATGTGCCCCACTCTCTGCTGGTTGTTGTTTTCGTATCGGTCGATGTTGTTGAAATTGGGCACTGAATTGATTTCTGCTTAAGCCCCTTGAATTAGTCATCGCTTATGCTTCTCCTCCCCTTTCTTCTCTCTTTCAAACCCATTCTCTTTGGCTTTCGCCTTCCCTTTCTTTCCATGAAGCCATATAGATATAACCCCTTCTGGGGCAGAGAACCGATCTCGTATTTTTCCCCTTGTCTTAATTGATATTGAGCATGCAATGATTAATCAAGCCCGCGAGCTGTGCGCATTTATTTCGGTTTCCATTTGACTGGAGGGAAGGGGAGTTGGAAGGGGTTCGGAAGGGGTTCCGAAGGGGTTCCGATGGGGTTTGGGGCTAAGGGGCAAAACCAGGGGACCAGTTGGACCATAGACACTGCGTAGCCAAAAGTGACTTGGCACTTTCGATTCACGTGACCCAAAGAACTCTCTGTTTTGCGTCAGTGGAGCTCTGAAATCCAAACAAGAGCGTTAGGAAAAAGCCCCCACTAAGCCAATTATAATGTTGATGTTTTGAACGTTATAATGTTGCTGCTCACCGAAATTACAGGTCGTAAAGCTAAAGATAGACCATCAAAGTGGGTGATAAGCTAGACTAATGCCAGCAATTGTCCAAGATCATGTCTCTATAGAGATCACTGAAGGATCAGTAAGCTACCAAGGGGGTACATCGTTTATCTAGAACTTTAAGTCAGGATAGAATCAATGGAGAACCAATCAAATGCTATTTCACCTATTTAGAGAGCGGAAAAACAATCAAGCATTTGCCCATGATCTTGAATCTATTTCTGTGTAGATAGTTCAAGGCAAGATCAGTGCAGTGCATAGCTCTAAAAATGATTGAGATTCTTGTCAACTTGTTTGAATTCTTAGCTTCGCTTTTAATTGATATGAAACATAGGAAAATCTCCATGATCTTAACTCATTTAAAGATTATTGCGGGCGTTTGGTATACCAAATATTTTTGTTTTCCAAAAGATACATACTTTCTGCTAAGAACCCAGATCGTGGGGTCCAACTCTTTCCAGATTCCGGCGCAGAAATGCCGGAGTAGGCAGATTTATGCCTGATAAACGGCTCGCCGATAAGCGGAGTATCTCCGTGTGGGTGGCCCATAAATCCCCAGTGGCAGCAGTCACAAAAAACATCAACAAACTTTAAGCCACAGCCTCATAAAGTCTACACAAATTTCCACTGACGTCAGTCCCACATGAGGAGCAGTGTACACAGAGATCAAGATGGGGAGGAGTGATGACTTGGGAAGGGACGGGTTTGGTTTGGATGGGGAGTTGACTTTGACTTTGATGGCGTTTGAAGACGAGTTAAGATGATACGGACCTTGACAGTCAAAGGACACACATCGGGCTGTCCAAAAATGAGAAACAAAAGCAGAGTGCCTGGTCACGAGGGCCGACAGCCAACTGGGAGTGATGACAGCCGGGCAAACATCACTGAACTTGGACGCACGGATGGGCGGCTGGGCCAATATTTGCTTGGGTTCCACTCCGAGTTGCAAAAGATGAGTGACGAAAATAAAAAAGTCGCTAAATTTAGCTGATCCACATTGCATTGGCAAAATGCAGCCACCGAATTTGCATGCGCAATGGATTATAGGAATGGGAATTAGTTACTATTTGTTTTTGAAATTTTTCAGAATTTATTACGTATTTATATAAATTACATACCCGGGAAGATCCTTGATGCACTGCATCCTGGAGTCCAGTTGCAGTATGATAGCATCTCTCTATATCTCCCGTAAACACTCCACAAACACCAAACCAGAACTTCCGGTCAATTGGTTTATCGACTGTCATAGCACCTAGGTCATGAATATTTAGCTAGAACTAATTGGGAATTATAAGTAATTAATTTTTAAATTGGCATTATCGATGACGTGGCCAATTGTAAATTTTATTGCTATTACATTTACATTAGTTTAACACGGGAATTAGTTACTATTTGTTTTTAAAATTTTTCACAACTTATTACCTATGTATAAAGTACATACCCGGGCAGATCCTTGATGCACTGCATCCTGGAGTCCAGTTGCAGTATGATAGCATCTCTCTATATCTCCCGTAAACACTTCACAAACACCAACCCAGAACTTCCGGTCAATTGGTTTATCGACTGTCATAGCACCTAGGTCATGAATATTAAGCTAGAACTAATTGGGAATTATACATTTTTTTTTTTTAATTATCGATCACGTGGTCAATTGTAAATTTTATTGCTATTACATTTACATTAGTTTAAAACTATTTTAGCAAAAACAAACATGTAAAATGTTTAATGATCTTAATTTTTGAGTTTTTTGTGGAATATTGTATGTTGCATGTTGCATGTTAGGTATAAAACGTTTAATGTTAATTATTAATTATTGACTGTTTAATGTGGCATGTAGAATGCTGCTTGTTGATTGCTAAATATTGAGTATTTAATGTTGATTGCTGACCTAATTGTCAACCATTTAATGATAAACGCTTAATGTGTGTCGACTAAATACGGTTTCTTTAGATCTCAAAGTTCCCTAGTCCAAACGCGCGAATATTTAAAGACCATTGTACTGTGCTAATTCGCGACGTACATATTGACTTGGCAATTCTTCTGAGTCCTTTGCCATATATTTCAGAATCTTGAAAATAACATAATAAAACACTCTCCCAATCCAATACGTAAAAAATAACCCAAAATAATAAAAATTCCGTGCAATTATTCCCAAAATCTATACGATATGGAAAACTGTCTAGCATTCGTTTTGCTGATCTTGGACGAGCTCTCGATTCTGTTTCATGGCAGCGGGCTGCGGAAAAAACCTTTGCACACACAAAAAGATATACTTTTTTATGAAACTGGAAAATTACGTAGATCTTTGGCCGCCGCCCGGGAATCGGGGTATGGGAATGGGGTTCTTAGGGGGCTCTGGGGGCGCCGAGGAGGCGAAAGACCAGCACGCAAATAATTCCGACACATGCGAGGCGACAAAAAAAACGCGAGAGAGGCACTGAATTCGCACGCACACTTACCATATGACCATATATATTTAATATATATATATTCGTAGAGCTATTTCTGTATCGCCTGGATATTGTTGACGCGCGATTTCTGGGACCCTGCACACCCTGCCGTGATTTCGATGTCGATTCGAAATCCGATTGGATTTTAACCATGGTACTTGTACCGCTCTATGATCAACCCCTTATCAACCCCTATCTGGTCCATACCGATCGCTCAACTGGTTCATACCCGTTTCGAAATCGTACTCATGTCCAGCTATGCCCATGACTAAGCGATTCGTTGGATAAGAGAATAATTTTTAACCAATTCATAAGCGATTTAAATATAATCCCTATGAGCTTTTCAAAAACCAATGCGGTTTTAGCCCAACGTAATGAATCGTCAACCTAACGGATGCGTATCATCTTGATGTATCACTTATGTTTTGATATATTACCTATGTATAACCGTTTCGTAAAGCCTTGCTGGTTGTCATGCTTCAGTCATCCGAAATCCGTTTAAGATGCGTCAATGTCCAAACCGTTACCACAACCCGCTTGTAACCGATTCGCACCCGATCCGGCGCGAAGGACCTCGCACAAAAATACTCGCATACTTTTTGGCAAGCCCTTAGTGCTGGCCAATTACGAGTTATACAATCGAGGAAGAGCATTGCATTTGAAGCGAGCCATAAAGATTGCAAGTCTTGTTTTTGCACAACCGGCACATGGCTATACCCGTACACCCGTACACCCCCACACCCGAACATTGTTGCGATTACGAGCAGAGCAGCCAGGAAGATAAGAGCGGCTGAGAGCCCAGTGATAGGCATCGGAGGGCGACATCGCTGATGCTGCCCCATCTCATCTCTTTATTATATTATTTTTTTTTTTTTTTTGGTTTCCGATCCCTTGGCGATAACGTCAAGAGCGACCAAAAAAAAAAAAAAAAAAAAATAGCGAAAAAGAAACAGAACCGAGTGAAACAACAGAAACAAGCTAAGAACCGAGTGCCCCCGAGAGTGGCAGGCACACACAGAGATTGTGAGATCGCGAAACGCGAAGAGCGGGCAGAACAGTCAGCATCCCGAGAAAAAAAAGTATCAGAAAAGGGGCGGCTGATCGTGGCCGGGTTCGGGGAGGGGGGCGTGGCTCTGGCTGGCGATTATAAAAGCGTCGACCCAACGAAACTTGGAACGCATTGTCCAATCGCTCTTGGAGCCGCGTGGAGCTCCTCCAACCAGTGATACCGTGATCTGTATATCCCGATTCCTCTCGCCCGCATCGCCGTGCATCGAATCTCTTCGAAAACAGCACTCTTTCGAAACCGAAATCGTCGACATCGTCGGCACAAGGACAGCAGGCAGCAGTTTAGTAGGTGCGTATCCCCCCCGGGTATATCCCCCGGGTATATCCCCCGAGTGTATCCCCCTGCCCCAAAAGGATAAAACACAATGGGCAAGGTGATTCAGCAGGCGGCGCAAGTCTTCCTGTTGCCCATAAATAAAATTCAGATTCCGATTCAGGGAGGCACAAAACAAATTATTTTCTGCCTCCCAGGGGCATTATGCCATATTTTTTATTCCAATATTTTTGTTTCTCCTTTTTTTTTTTGCCGTTTAAAATACTTTGCAACAGCTGAAAATAACAAATACGCATAAATTAATTATGCAAACTAAATTGTCGCGCGCCCCTCAAAACTCAAAAAAAGAATACAAGTGGAATAAGCAAATCGCAATATTAACATTTATTTCGTTTGCCAAAGTGAATATCAGATTGAAGAAAAAAACGGAAGGCAGGCAAACACCTGGGCCTGATTAATGCAAATATTCGTAATCCTCCAGTTCCCAAAAGGTTTCGGACCCCTCCAAAATATTCTGGAATTTTTCAAGAGCTTGAGATTATATATCTCCAAAGGGGTGTTCTTTTAAAAAGTCACCAGACTGAACAATCTTACGAAATTCTTTTAGTGCCTTTGGCATAACTATGGGGATCTAAGGGGATGTCTTGAGATTATATATCTCCAAACAGTCACCAGCACTGAAAAACCTTACGAAATTCTTTTAGTGCCTTTGGCATAACTATGGAATTAAAGGGGATATCTTGAGATTATATATCTCTAAAGAGGTATTCTTTAAAAAGTCACCAGACTGAACAATCTTACGAAATTCTTTTAGTGCCTTTGCCATAACCATGGAATTTAAGGGGATATCTTGAGATTATATATCTCCAAAAGTGCATTCTGTTAAAAAGTCACAAGTACTGATTCAGACTCCAAAAGTTTCCTAATCCTACGAATTTCTTTCTGTGCCCTTGGCATAACTATGGAATATTTCGCCATTCAAAAATTCTGTCAAAAATTCGTGACGCAAATAAGTTCTTAGCGGGTCTATTCATCATAGCTCAGCTCAGTACACAGGTCCTCTGAATCACACGGATCGGGAATAACTTTGGGAACTTGTTGCTGGGCTGGTAGATCGTTTCCGGAGAGGGTTCACTGTGACCCAAAGCTGTTCGCACTCTCTCTCGACAACAAAATCTCCAGCGCGATCTGTGGTGCCTATTAGTCATGTTTATTTGTTTTGAATTATCAGTCATAGAGCGAGGCGATCCGATCCGATCCGATCCGTTGTTTATTGGATACCCAAATCGGAATTCCGAGTTCCTCGTAATTCGTTACTCGAATTCATTATTTTCACGCTCTCTTGGCGGCTTTTGTTTTCGTTTCGCACATTGTCTTTAATTGAAAGTGGTCAATTAATTGAAATGTTTGTGCAGCGATCGCCAGAGGAGCACAAATGCTGGTTTGGTTTCAATTGAAGACGAGCCGAAGATGTGGCAACAACATGCTCTGGGGGCGAAATAAGAAAAAATAAAACCGATTCGAACGAGTTTCCAACACACGCAGTTTGATTAACATTCAGCAACAATAGCCAGTACATATATGTACGAACAGATAAATGTGCATATAGAATATACATATATATATGTTCCTGTATATGTGGGAAATCATTTTATTTTTGTATATAGAGGCCCATCGGCTCTGTTATTGTTTGTAGATTAAACTCAACCATGGTCGCATACGCCCCGAATTGAACTTAGCGGTGGCAGCAACCATGGGGCCCTTAGTCTGGGCAAGAACCCATAGGCCCCCAACGTTACGTTGGTATTTATTGAGTTCTATTCATTTCTATACCATTTATTACGATCGCAATTTAAGCTGTCCCTCATCTAGCATAATTTTCAATTAGCCGTGCTCGTTTCGTGACAACAAACAATGTCTAATTCAATTAATTGTGGGCGGCTTAAACAAACGGTTAGCAAATATTAAGCGAAACGAGAACCGAACAAAGAACACGTACACTCCGCACCCCACTGGCATCCAATCTTTTGTGCGGCTCTTCTGTGGGTCAGAGGTGCGATATTTTTTGCCAAACGAAGCAAACTGAAATTAGCGTCAGGTTACGACTACCTGCGAACTAATCGCCCATTATGCAAGGCCCCAATCTGAATTCGACTCTGGAGAGAGTCACGTCGTCTTCTTGGGCGGGTGTTCTTGGACCATCTGGGGTTTCCATTGTTCGCGATCTTGAAGCCCGCATAAACAACCCAAAAAAACAGATGACTCACTGGGAGAAAAACTCCCACCAATATGCAGCTAACAATTAAGCAATTAGACAGAATTGATCGATTTTATTTCGCATGATATAATGATAAATGAGCTCCTCAAGTTGCATCACTTTAGAAACGCTAATAGATCATTTATTTCTTGATCTTTGTTTTGAAAAGCACTTTTCAATTCTTCTTTTTGAGGCTCACAAGTCACATGGCCAGCTTACACGATCATTGCTCGCTGCGATCGAGTGGTAGTATCAGTAATCGCCATGACAACAATACGTATAATCCACATATATACGCTGGCTATATGTAACAATATCAACAACAATGATAATGTCGCTATTAAGTCTCAAGTATAATTCTTTTGATCACTTAAGCCGATGCCTGTTGCCGTTAATTGTTCGCAAAAAGGGATCCCAAGTCGAATTTTGAATTCTCATCGGGCTGCGTTACGTTATGCGATCGATGGTCATTATACTGAACTTGACTCACCCGAATTGATTTTGGGGATCAAGGTAGATCACGATCCGGTCACGATTTTGGGGTTTTCTTTCCTAAACGCATCATCAATTGTCCCTAAATCATTCAGTTTTTATTATTGTTTTAAGACCGTAAGTAATGCTTCTAGCGAACTGAACAAATAACAATATTGATTCATTCAGAATAACGCAAGAGATTTCAAGCCATTTATCAGTTGGAAAACCTAAGAATATGGTTTTTTTGCGGACAACTCAATAATATTCGAGGTCATAAACTTGATTTATGAGACATTTCCCATTTTCAGTAATTTTGGCCATGGTCCAAACTAGTAAACGGTTTATTTATTTATAGATTCAAATAAAACATAAAGCAAGTGAATCTGAAGTGAGTTTGCTAGAAGAAAAAAAATTTTCTGCAAAATTTTCCATTAGTGTTATATAAAAGAAAGTTTTCTTAGAGGATTACTATATTCATATTAAAATATGGTTAGGGATATTTAACGTGCTTGCGTTTTTCCTCTTCTTTTGTCCTGATCTCTGGAGGAATTCAATCGTATCGAGGCCACTCCCCTGATCCGCTGATCAATTCTTGTTTTGATTTGCTTTCTTCAGTGTTATCATTTAATTGATTTGCAATTGCTGGTCGCACTCGGCGATGATCGCAATTTGAATTTCAATTATTGAGCGCGCGCGCGTGCAGGCGGAACGCCGGAAATGGAACGGCCAGGCGGTGCACAACGGTAAAAGGGGGTGGTGGGGACTCTGCTGAGCGGCTGATAAGCCGCGTTCCATTGCCGCCCGTTCCGCGGATGCGATTTCTGTGTATTTAAGCGGACGTCGAACACCGCTCAGATACTTTCCACCGCTCAAAGTGCCCGAACGTTCATCGAGAGACCGCTAACGCCGAAGCGCCGCTTTAAGTCCACAGCTCGTAATATCATAAGCATCGTAGCATCCAAAAAAAAAAAAAAAAAAAGAAAAGAAATTCGAATTTCCTTCGTCCAACCATCGATTTCGATGCCCTTTGCCAGTCGCCCCTTGAGTGCCAGCCAACGGTTTTAATGTTTTCGCCAGTTTGCAACAATTGCCAAACCTCGCTGAGAACTCCGCGCACCACCAACACCAAGATCCACTACAAGCAGAAACACAAACAGTCGTCCACCCTGAGCTGACGAGCAATTTTTTTAAAATTTAATCCACCAGCCATCAAGTCAAAACAAACAAACACCAAACAAGTGCAAAAATACAGGGCGTAACCGCGCAGTAAAAACAAATATTTAAAACGGTGCAAAAAGAATACATTTTGTTCATATTTAAAAGAACGCAGAAAAAAAATTAATTGCCAAACAATAAGCCCCCCGAAACACAGGTGCAAGCAAACCCAAAGATCTCCAGGTCAAAAACGAACACAAGCCGAAAAAAGCAGCCAACAGGTAATGGAATGCCAATCATCGAAAACAAAGTTGTGCTAATTTAGCAGTACTACCAATTAACAAACCTCATATTCGGTACTACAAATTGCAACTTTAGTAGAAAAAAAACCAAGCGGAAGTCATACATATACATAAATAAAAGGAAAGCGCTGATCATCACCACCTCAGAATTTTTTTTGGTACCCTTATTTACAAACTCCTAAAGATCAAATAAAAGGTAGTCTGAAAAAAGAAAATACCCAAAAAAAAAAAAAATATTTTACCTCGGTTTTACAGATAATAGTCAGATGTATTGACATTATTTATAATACTAAATCAAAATAGCGCCTGGAAATGTTTTGCTTACATATCCATTTTAAAGAGAATCTAAACAATTTCTCTGAGTCATTTTTTCGCACTGGTTTGGTAATCGATTGAGTGGTTCAATTCCCACAAATGTTTTGTTAAATCTGTAGTTCTATGGGTTCATTCAGACTTCGAACCGCACTATTTCCGATATCATCTGGCTGAGTGCCCCGAAGTCTAGAGCCGGGTCTTGGTTTTATGTGCTAATTAATTTGAGATATATGCAAAGGCGCAATAAACAAAACACTGCACAAGTACGGTCCATTTTCTAAGGCCCCCTACCTACCTTCATATCTTCCTACCTTTCTACCTTCTCCTAGCATGAAACACATGCATCGCATTTGGATTCGGAATCGGATGACATTGAGGCCCCGACTATAAAGCTGGGACCAAGTCAAGTCCGGGATATTCCATTCACACGCAGTTTTTCCAGTTGCGCTGCTTTAATCGCGCTTGAAAAAGACAATCATTATAATGCGACTTGTTAAACAGCTAAACTGGAAACAGGTGCGTTTTTTATGGCGCTAATACATAGCATCGTAGAGCTATACAGTCGTACTTCTATGGATAGAACATTTTTCGCGTCGTATTTCCATAAATCATGGTTCCATGCGAAAGTTGATGGGAGCAAACTTAGCGAGTGAAACTAAATGAATATGTTTAAAATATATTGTAAATCATATTTCCCGGATGGCTTTAGCTATTAGAGATGCGACTGTACTTTCCAGGGAAATGGAATGGGAATGGGAATGGGAATAAGATCGGGAGTGGAACTGGGACTGGTACGAAGGCCAGGTGAAGGGCCATGTGGCTCCGGTTTGCGGAAGCGTAGGTGTAGGTGTTTACGTTTAATAGTCGTCCAGGGCATAAATCAGCATATATTCATAATAAAACATGGCTAATTGCTGGCGATTGTGTTTATGTTTAAAAGAGAGAGAGTGCGGAACGGAACGCAGTGGCAATGGAACACAGCCACCCACGAGTGACGAACAGCTGAGAGTTGCGGAACTCGCTCCTACACAAAACGAAATGGGATGCAAATTAGGAATGGATCTTAAAACAATGATATCCTATGATGATAGGATATGATATTTTTCTTCAAAAATGTTATAAGATTGTGGGGGGATACAAATGATGATTCACATTAAAGTCTAGAAAGTTTAAAATTTGTAATGCTTAAGACTTAGTGTAGCGTTTGGAAGTTTGGCCAGAGATTATACTTAACTTCAATTGGCTAATAGCCATATTTTCTCCCAGTGTGTGTTGCCGATGCGGTTTCGGTTCCTGTTCTCCTTCATTGCACATGCGTACGGCAGGTTCAGGTTCAGGTTCAATGCGAATGCGAATGCGAATACGAATCAAATGATTTCTGATGCCCATTTGCAATTGTTGTTGCTCCTGTCTAATGAATAAAGTGAAAGATAAATCACGAACTGAATTTTAAATTATCGCTGAGATAGCAAAAGAAAATCGCAAATCTCCTAATTAAAAGCCGTTCGAGTAAAGACTCTTTTCCTCTCATCGAATTATTTTCTCCAATTCGTTTCAATTACCAACCAAATAACAAATATTTCCCAAAAAATAAATATTTAATTAGTAATTCTCACTACTTAATTATGCCTAAACATGTTTGTAATATCTATATATTTAACCCCCACCCACTGCATGATCAGTGGCATTCAAATATACAACAAATTTCAGCTTCCCCAATTATTTTTTAATAAAAATGTCAACCCGAAATGGGGGTTTTTCACGCCTTCGACACTTTCGGTTAATTTCTGTGCTCTCGACTATTTCGGGCATAATTTTTTATTAATCAATTACGATGTTGTTTGTGCGCGACGAGCAGATCGTTCATTCATTCAGCTCAATTGCCGCCCAATTGCGTTAAATTAAACCACTTCCCCCTGTTTTGAAGTGTCGAAACGATCAATCGATCGATCGATGATGTTAACTAATCGATAACATCTCTCTATCTCTCTCTCTCTCTTTTCAATTGCAGACCGCTAAGCGAGGCAGACACAACTGTACCCATCTAAGCAGAGCTTAGAGCAAACAGCCACCAAAAAACCCCGACAAGTAATCCCAATTTCTTTTTTGCTACGCGCACAAGAAGCCAAAAAACCCCTGAACTATAGAATGGTAGAAGGTGATTCCGCAAAGGGCAAAAGCGAATGTAAGTATTATACATTTTTTTTTTAAACTATAAGATTTAAAAGTTTTAGACTTGAAATAATATTTATTGAGTGGATCTTCAAATCCCTGCTAATAGTTTTTGAGTTGTTTAAGTTATTTACCACAATCCTTGACTAACCAATGGTTGTAACCCCCATTTGTAGCCTATAATGTAGAAGCTGGACTACAACCAAACTACAACCAGAGCGCAGCAAGCAACCAAGCAAGCAACCATCCCACTGGCCAGGTCAACGCCCCAGCCACCGGAAACGCGACCTCGCACATCGACAACCGAGCGATCATCCAGCCGTACTCCTTGGGCACCGGAGCCAAGCAGCCGGAGTATCAGTTTGCGGCGGACAATCGCGGCTACGAGTCCGATAGCCATGCCAGCAATGGCAAGCAGCAGGACGTAGAGCGGGACGCCCCCGATCACGGGGGTCACGGGGGTCATGGGCCACCCGGCAATGGCGGCGGCGGCGGCGGCAAGGGGGGCAAGCCCGGCAAGGACAGAAAGAAGTCCATACCCCTGCCGGAACCCACCGCCCCGATAGTCGCCAACTTTGAGAGGGCCATCGAATTGTGCGGCTATGGCAAGTTCCATTATATACTGTTGGCCATCTGCGGATTGGTCAGCACCTCGGAGGAGATGGACGTCATCTCGATGTCCTTCATCCTGCCGTCGGCGGAATGTGACCTGAAACTGAACACGGAGACCAAGGGCTGGCTGAACTCGATCATCTTCATTGGCATGATGGTGGGCGCTTACTTCTGGGGCAGCATCGCCGACAGTTTTGGCCGCAAGAAGGTACTCATCGTCATCTCGTTTATGAACGCCCTCTGCATCGTCGCCTCGTCTTTCTCGCAGTCCTACAGCATATTCATGCTCTTCCGATTCCTCAATGGTGCAGCGTGAGTATCCTATATCTATCCTGACCCTTGTAAAAAAAACACTACAAAATAAGATCTATAGCTAATCGTATTTTTTTTCCAAATGATAACATCTTAGTATATATATTTTATTTCTGGTTTTCCAAATTTATAATCATTTAGTTATTCAGTTCTTTATAATATGCTTATAACATAACATAACATTAACATACCGGTTCTCTATGATATCCCGCTTTTTAACGATATATGTAAGTCCTTATGATAACCTAATAGTTTTCCAAATCGATAATCCATTAGCCAACATTTCAGTTCTTTATGGTATCCTTCTTTCAACCAATTGCTAATCTATTTCTTAGCGTATCAGTTCTTAATGATACATTATTAGTATTCCGATTTTTTTCTTATTATTTGATATGATTGTATTACCATCTGACATCCCACAAACAAGAGCCTCGGTGGCTTGCAAAAATACCCAATCGATGAGGTGATATTACCGCTCTATGTAGCCATGGATCATCGCTCTGTGATCGATTTGTGGATCGAGTGACACACGGGCCCGAACCCGGGGCAAAGTGTTAATTCAATTACCTCTGTTATAAATAACAACAAAATATTTGAGCCGCAATGTCGTGACTGTTTATGCTAATTAAAGGCTCGAATCCCCGGGTCCGATCGAAATGGCCCAAAATGTAACGAACGCAAAAATGATCAAAAATACAGCGAAACACCACAGGCAAATGGGAAATCTCAGTTCAGGCCTTGGCCCCCTGGCTTTTGGGTTACATTGACGCTTAGTCATCGGTTTCCCCTCATGCTCACCTATATTTAACATTATTTTTTGCCAATCGTTTGCTAATTACCCACAGCGAACTGACAACAATTATTTCACAATTGCAATATTCGTTGTTTTCGTTGGATTCCAAATACTTGATTGTTTTCGTAAAATGTTAAATACTTTACGTATACGTAATAAGATACTGAAAAAATAGCGCATACGCACAGGTACCTTTGAAAACATATTCGAAATAAATATATCGAATTATTAGTTATCGGTATGGCAACACAGTGGTATAGATTCATTTTTCGGTATTACTGCGTAGTATACATGTTCATGCTTCCCTCATTGAAAATGTACTGAAATCGCTTCGATTACTTATCGATATTTTCGATTACATGTCGATAATCAATAAACCTCTTTCTTTGCAGTTTGGGCGGCAGTGGTCCTGTGATCTGGTCGTACTTCGCCGAATTTCAACCGAAGGCAAAGCGCGGCTCTATGCTAAGCTTCATGGCCGCCTTCTGGACGTTCGGCAACCTGTTCGTGGCCAGCTTGGCTTGGCTGATTATTCCCCGATCGATCGGCTTCATAACGCCTTACTTTACGTACAACTCGTGGAGGATTTTCCTGCTGGTCTGCTCACTGCCCTCGTTCCTGGTCGGTTTTCTGCTCTTCTACCTGCCGGAATCACCGAAATTCCTGCTGATGCGGGGCAAAAAGGATCGCGCCCTGGCCATTTTCCGTGGCATTTTCGTTACGAATACGAAACGTCGGCCCGACGAGTATATGGTCTATGACCTGGAGGTCGACGAGAAGCTGCTGGAGAGCAATGGCAGCTCGAAGAACAAGTATAGCCGCATGATCACCGGTATGGTCGATCACAGTCGCGCCTTGTTCAAATCGCCCATTCTGCGATTCACCATCGTCTCGATCACGATCAACTTTACATTCCACATTGGCTACTATGGCCTGTTGATGTGGTTCCCGGAGCTGTTCAATCGCTACGAGGAGTACGAGAGTGCCTTCCCGGGCAAATCGGCCGACGTTTGTACAGTCACTGACTATGTGGTCCATAAGACCATGGATGATATCACAAAAAAGGAGTGCTCGTCGGCTATACCGCAATCAGTGTTCATGGAATCGCTGATATCGCTGGCCTCCGCCCTGCCGGCCAATCTGATGGCCATCCTGGGCATGGACATGCTGGGCAGAAAGTTCTTCCTGATTGCCGGCACCATGACCGCCGGCATCTGCTCGGCGCTGATGTACTTTGTGCGCAGCTCCGTTCAGAATCTGGTCGTTTCGGCCATCTTCAGTGGCGCCATATCGGCGGCCAATGCGGCACTCGACTGCCTCATCACCGAAGTATTCCCCACCAAGTTGCGGGCCACCGGTGTGGCCATCTCAATGGTGGCCGCCCGCTTGGGCGGCATCATTGGCAACATCGTGATCGCCACGCTGCTGGACAACGCCTGTCCATCGCCCACGTTCATCGTGTCCGGTCTGCTCATCGGCGGCGGTCTCATGTGCCTCCTGTTGCCCAATACGACGCGCAAGGAACTCAACTAAATGCCTATACAACTAATGATAGCCCCCAGCCAAGACCCATAGAACCTTCTTCTAAAACTAACTACCATATGCCCTGTTTTGAGATGATATATTTTATCATCTTGGGCTAAGGACGTATGGCTTAAATATTTTTTATTTAAAATACCAATCAGAAATAGTTAACAGAACCCCCCCCCCAACCGAACCACAAGTAATTTCCATTCGCCTCATCCCGCCAGAGGATCGGGGTTTATCTGTGTATATATGGTATGTGTGAGCTACAATACACGATTATATGTATCGTCAGTAATTATTTAACGATAGCAATAACGATTTTCTTTGTGTGTCTAATTTTAAACGCCCCAACCCCACACCCCGCCCCTACAAATATCTATCTATCTATTGGAATTTAAACGAACCAACAAAAATCAATCAGAGAAGTGGCAAGAGAAAGGCCATCCCATATCGAGAGGAAAGAAAAATGATGATATAGAAGATATATCAAGAGAGAGAGAGATTAGAATCCGATTTTGGATGGCATCATCTTGCCCAGATGATAAACAAAGAAAACCCCAAGCCAGCGAGAAGATATAGCAGGTAGGATCGATAGAAGTCGATGTATATGTTTATGTACGATATGTAGAGAGTAATATATATTTGGCAAGCGCCGGCGCCGGCTGAAGCAGCAGCAGAGGGGCTGAGTAACGGTAAAGATAAGGCCAGGAACAGGGGATCCGAACCCAGAACCCATAAACCAGAAGAACATGAGCGTTATCGGGTCCATAGTATCGCCATCGTTCTCGCCACCCTGCTGTCCGTTATTGTTGTTATTATTGCTATTATTAATGCATCCAATGTAAAACACATACGTATATAACTTTATCTATATATTAAACATATATCAAAACCAATTTTTTTTTTGTTTTTTTTTTCGTCATGTAGGACCAAAGCACAGGAAGTGAAAGAATATTTGTAAAATTTAGTTACGTTATTACAAGTTACGCTACATATATACAACAAAAACTAATAAAAAAAAGAACAAACCACGAATAAATCGTTTTTTATTGGAACCAAGGGGGCTTTACGAGAAAAAGGACCTTAAAAGCCCTATCTAAACTTTGCCGAGTTCGATCCCATTCAAGATCAATTCAACCAGGGGCACATCTGCGGATTTCGAATAGAACACGCGACTTGGCTAATGTTTATTTGCTCAATGAATGAAAAATATTGACGAGGACGTAGAGCCGGCCAGCAGGTCAGAATTAGCGTTAATTAAATAAATACATTGCCCAGATCCGCAGACTCACAGATTCAACAAAAGTACCCATGTGTTTACCTAACTAAACTCAACGGAATTGGATGTGCATGTCTCAAAGAAATCCGCCGACAAATAAATATAGCCAAACAACTGCCGAAGTATATTCCTCTTGGGGGTGGAAAAACGTATAATACAATATAATAATACAATAGAGAAGATCCCCCAGACGTATCAACACGTGCACAAGTTCGCAAGTGGGAAAGATCTATTAAAAGAGAAATCATAAAAATAGATTAGCAATGTTCATTTGCGTCATATATGTGAAATATTAATAACAAAAAAGTTTCAATCTCCAAATTGAATTGCCAAAGATAAAGAAATTAATTTGGAAACACAGAAGATTTTGTGGTGTCACATAAATCTCCTGGGAAAAATTCAAAAATGTGCTTTCTGACTATGTTTCTAGACATTTCTATATTGAGCCTACTGATTTTTGGACTTAACAACATATATTCTTGTTCATTTTTCAAAGATACCATATATATTTAAAGAAATAAAATGAATTATATCATATATATGTTTCCAAGAACAGAAAATGAAGAGGTGAGATTTTTGCACAGCTGTGATAAGTGGATGAATGGATAATTATGAGTAGAACCTGCTAGAAGTAGCAAACGATGTGCGAAAGCTTTTCTTCTGCTGAACTCTTCACCAAGACATTGCCTTCTTTTAGGAACTTGGTATAATAAACACCGAGTGCTTTGCAACTAGGAAAATCCCAAGCTTCTTTACCCACACTCGGTAAAACTTTGATCAACTAGCCAAGAAGATGGAAATAAATCCCACATTTTGAACATTTTCTTGAAATATTATTTATTCATTTAAAAATATATAATGTTGCTTGTTTTTTTTTTTTGTTGTTTCGTTTCTTTTCCTTCATATGACATTTTGGAATGATTATTTAATGCATTACATCGGCTTGTCTCTAGGTGTGTGTAGTTTGGGTGTATCCGTGTGTGGGTGTTTAGTCAGATTTAATCGCTACATAGGCACGTCAGTTCTATTTGTTGATGCTGCTTGCAATGGATCCTTACTATTATACGCTTTAAAATATATGTATATTTATGTATAGTAAATTATATTTCATAGACATCATTCTTTGCATTTCATACAAAAAAATTGTAATCATTTTTGTAAATCTATTTTATAAGCTGCGGCTAATAAATATGATATATAAAAAAAACAAAAAAAAAAAAACTATTTCATAAATTTAGTTTCGTATGCGTTTAAATGTTACATATTTATATATATGGATATATTGTATGTAATGAATATTGAAAATACTTTGCACAGTATGCGTGTGTGTGTGTGTTTTTGTATGTGTGTGGTTTGGTGGAGGGAGGGAATCATTCATTGATTGATTGATTGATAAAAAGCAGTTACAATTTCAAATTGTACAAAAATATAAAAAAAAATACTATATCAACCTTCGCTAACGATCTCTCTTTCTCTCTCTCTCTCTCTCTCTCTCTTGCTTTCTCCTTTGCTCTAACTGCTGACCTTAAAAGCTATACAAAAATAAATCGCAGACAAATTGAATTTCATCCACTACAACAAAAAAATAATAAAATATGTTTCTTAAATTGGCTGTAAATAAATACAGTTCTGAGTCCTCAGCTTAACTTGTCTTCATTTCCCCTCTTTTTCCGCTTTGTTCTTTTGTGGATTTGTTTTTCTCACTTTCAACTAACAATTGGCTACGACTTTTTTTTAAGTTGATCGTTTGTATTGTTTCCATAATTTTTTTTACATAAATTTGGGCTTGGTTGGAGGATGGATTCAGAATAACTGTCTATATGGAAAACGACCAAGAGAAAGAAAGGAGAAAAGTTAGGGAGTGAAAGTTATTAAATTGATGGCTCAACACCACTGTAAACACACAAAAACGGAATTGTTTGTATGTTGTTTTTTTTTTAGAATTTTGGTATGTCTTTGGGAATGTATAAAGTTTTTCTAAAATAAAACTAATTGATGTTTTAATTGACCTAAACTTATTTTAGAATTTAAAATTTGTTTCTACACTTTAACCAAAAAAAACAGTTATTAAAAATCTTAAAAATCATAATTGGCAAATAAGGGGTTTTTAAGAGGTGAGAATTAACACTCGTGATTTTCGAATAAATATTTTCAAAAATGGGCACTTAAAAAATGTTCAGTGGTGTTTAGGCCAGCTTTGCCTCTCTTTCTCCCATCTCTCGCTCTCCCACCTTCTGTCTCGGTCACACGTAATACATTTTACATTCATCTGGTTTTCTAGGTATAGTTTATAATTGCACTTATGTTGCTAGCTTTCTTAACTTTCTCTCTAGCTGCTGTTTGTTTGTTCTGCTTCCGTTCGCTTTGTTCTGATTGTTATTTTATCGTTTGATGCATTAATTTAACTAAATTAAAGTTCAGTACTGAATAATTGCTCATATGTGTGTGTGCGTGAGTAAAAAATAAATTAATTAAAAATAATGCAAATCTTTAAATACATTTCTCAGCTTAAGCACACACACATACGCACGAAAACATGCGATCAATAAATATGTTAATTAAATTATTACATTATCAGCTAAGTGTGTGTGTGTGTGTGTGTTGGTGTAGTGTATGTGTGTGTGGATGAAGGAAGAGGAAGAGGAAAAGGAAGCTGCTAAAATTAAAGAAAGGAAATTATTTCCTCACTTGGAATGAACATGGTTTTTTTTTTTGGGTGCTTTCTGTTTTCTTTGTGTGTGTGACATTCTAGGAATGCTTAGCATATATATTGGATATATATATATAAATCTAATACAGAATCATACAATATATGCTATCTCATATCGATTACAAATACAAATACATTTCAAGCGCGCACTCTCTTTCAAATACTATATAAAAAATACAAGTTGTTGTTGCTGTGCTGGTCTATATGCATATGGATTAGGGTGGCTCGAAAAAAAATAGTATTAAACCCAGTCGTAATTGTCGACAATTTATAGGCATTTCGTCTTGCAAATGGCAGTTCTGCAAAGAAATTTTTCAAAAATATTCTCGAGAAAATATAACAAGTTCAGAGTAAGATCAAATTATAATGTTCGAAATTGCCTACTTAGTTAATACAGTATCTTCTAGAAACTGTATGCTATAAAACAATGATCATAAACCTAGATGTATATTTTCTTTGAAATGGTTTAGAAGCTTAACATTCCTCTTTGGACCTACAAGTTCCAAGTCGAATTGCCTAAAGAATGCCCTCTACGATTCTGCGTCCACTCCACAATGCGTTCTACATTTTAATCTAGGCCTAGATGCTGGGGAGGACGACTTTTGGTCGATCGTCTAGCGCGTGAAGGCACTGAGAAAGTGTGGCCCGCCCATGTCGAACTGCTGCTGCTCGTAGCCGTCGTCGGCCAGGCCAAAACTGCTGCCGGCCAGTCCGGCGCTGCCCGGTACAACGCCGCCGACGCCGGCCAGGCCAGCTGCCGCTGCTGCTGCGGCCGCCACAGTGGCCGCTTTCAGCTGACTAATGGCCAGCATGGGAGGCTTGTCGCCGGGCTTCCAGCGCCGGTGGATGCCCATCGACTTGAGCTTCTGGCAGACGGACGAGGGCGATATATTGATGCCCTTCTCGGCCAGGCGAGCCGACACCTTCCAGTACTGAATGTTGCTGTCCTCCTTGATCAGCTCGAGTATTTCGCGTGTGATCTCCTTGTCCCGCAGCTCGCGTTCCGCGGCCTTCAGGCGGCGACGAGGATGCAGCATCTTCGGCGGCGTCTGTTGCTGCTGATAGTGTGATGTTTCCGCTGGTGTGTGATGACGCAGTTGCTGCTGCTGCTGCTGCTGTTGTTGCTGCTGCTGCTGTTGTTGAAGTAGCAACTCCTGTTGCTGGCGTTGCTGTTTGATTAGCTCCATTTGCTCCATTTGCTGTTGCTGCTGTCGCTGCATCTCCTGCTGCTGCTGCTGGCGTTGCTGCTGCTCCTGTTGTTGTTGCTGATGTTGCTGCTGCTGCTGCTGCTGCTCCTTGGCGCTAAACTCCTCGGAATGCCTGCCATCGGACCGCTTGTTGCGGTATGACAGAGGCACTCCCTTGAGAATGGCATCGCGCACCTTCCAAGCCGTCATTTGGGAGACATTGAGGGCCCTGGCTATCTCCATGGTGGAGGAGTTCTGGGCCACCAACAACTTGGCCATGGCGTACTTTTCGTCATCGATAAAGACATTCGGCTTGCGGGGCTTCTTGCCAGTTGGAGTGGCAGTCGATGTGGCTGCGGATGAGCCAGGAACGGGTAATGGGGCAGCGGTATTGCTGCTGGAGCTGCCATTGCTGCGAAGGGAAAGATTTAAGTATGTATAGGATAAGGCAAGTAACCTTTCAACACTCACCTCTCATTGCTGTTCATGTGGGGCATGGAGCGCAGGGACAGGTTGACGGGCAGGGCGTGCCTATTGTATGCGGTATAAAATCATGATAAGATTTGCAATCTATTTTAAATTGTAACTATGTATGTATATGTCTCTTATCTCTTCCTATCTCATTTTAATTTTCTAAATAGTAAGTAAAACTTAAAATTGCGATAGCCAAGCTTGAGGATATTGTGATAGAAACTGTTTCTAATAATATCATTAACACTCAAATACCTAAATAAGTAAATATTATAAAGCACGTTTGCCAAAATTCCCAATGACCTTAATTGCCTTTTTAACTATTTGAGAATATTTTCGATAGGGACGGTTGCCAATCATATTATTTAAGCTGAAATATTTATGACTAATGGTAAGATAAGGTTATTAATAAATTTATGGTTTCTCAAATACTATAGAACGCCTATACTTTTTCGATTATTAGTTGTTAGTGTGGGAAACTGTTTTTATTGGGCATTTAAATAATCAGAAATGCCTTTATTGGTTGTTAAAAAATAGACTTACATGACGGCAGGCGGATAGCGTGTGAGCATCGGCATTCCGCCGTTGTGGACCTTCTGCTGCTGCAGTTGCTCCCGCTCGCGATCCCGCTGCTCCCGCTCCCGCTCGCGATGCTGCTGCTGCATCTGCAACTGCTGGGCGTTGACGATGTGGGGGAAGTGCTGCGACTCGGCCAGTAGGCGTTTATAGACCTCAACATCGGTCCGCGCGGCAGCAGCATGGACCTGCACCGGCACTGGAACCCCAACGCCACCGGAACTGCCCATCGATGGCGGCGCCAGTGGTGGTGGTGCGGGCGAAACAGAACCAGGCCGTCTGCCATTCGAATGATGGTCGTTGTTGTTGTCGGTGCCCTCGAAGGGATCGTGCTCAATGGGATCAGAATCAGGATCGGGATCGTAGCCATTGTGAAGCAATCCGCAAACGGCATCCTCATCGCCCATATAGCCAGCCGTTTCCTCGGCACCGATCTCCTCCGCTCCGCACTCATCCACCAGGCCCAGTTGGTGGTGCGAATGGTGGAGATGCTGCTGCTGCTGTCGCTGCTGCTGCTCCTCCTCATCCTCGCTGTCCTGACGCTCCTCTTTGATAAGACCCAAGCCCAGGTGGCTATAGGGTAGGCTCAAATGATGATGCTCCCGTTCGCGTTCGGCCTGTGCTGCTGCGGCTGCTGCCTGCTGCTGCTGCTCCTCCTGCTGTTGCTGCTGCAAGTGCAACTGTTGATGCTGTTGCTGCTGCTGCTGCAGCTGCTGCTGCAGGTGCTGCTCTTCCTGCGAGGGATCCACCACACGCTCATGCAGACTGACACCATTAACCAGACTCTTACGCAGGCGCCAGGCGAAGGTGCGCGAGATGTTCAGCTCGTTGGCAATCACCGTGGTGGTGGCCTCGCGCAGTATCAACTGCTTGGCCAGGGCAATCTTCTTGGCATCCAGCTTGATGCGAGTGCGTCCCTTTCGCTTGTTGGCCAAGCCCAGTCTGGGAGAAATAAACAAGTTCCGAATCAGAAGGGCCCCCCTTTCAACATGAATCCAATTCCATACACTTACTTGCGATTGTTGATATGCAGATCGGGAGCCGTGGGCTTGCGTGCTCCTCCGGCGGCGATCCGCTTGGGAAAATTGTTAAACTGCACAATGTTCTGCTTGAAAAGCTGCTGCAGGGGCCTGAAACGATAGACGAATCGGTCATATAACCAGAATCCATGCAGTTTTCATCATATAGGGATTAACTCACATTTTGGCCGCCTTCGAGGGGCAACCGGTGCGCTTATGCCAACCCAAATGGTGGCCCGTGGGGAAGAGGACATGGCAGTCCGAGCACTGCATGGGCCGGCTGAAGGGAGGAGATCAAATTAATACCGGACTACCACTAGAGGATTCCCCCACACTCACGTTTGGTTGCGACGCTTCTTCACACACCGACCGCGCCGTATGTGCTTCTCCAGAAAGCGCTTGTAGAAGTAGGTCTTGCGGCAGTTGCTGCACTCGTACACCGGACCCGGTGCTCCATGGACGCTCTGCATGTGCGCCTTGAGGATCTGCTTCATCTCGAATATCTGATAGCAATGGGGGCACTGGAAGCCCGGTCCGCGCATACCCTGGACCACGCCAACGCCGGCCACGCCATTGACCAAATCGTTGGGATTCGATGGATCCGCTGGCGCTTCATCGCCCGGCGTGATCAGCTCGATTTCGGGTATCAGCGGCAGCGACATGTCCTCATCATCGTCATCGTCGCCATCGCCATCGTGGTGGTGGTGGTGGTGGTGCCGCTGGTCGAGATCGAGCTCCATATCCTGACCCGGTGGACCGGTGGCGGAGCCATTGGGGAACTTGTTCATCTGATGTTGCATATACTCCTGCATCAGGCGAATGGAGTTGAAGTCGAACGGCTCCTTGGGATGCACGCCATGGACTGTTATTTCGCCATCATCGTTATGATGGTGATGGTTCAAGGGATTTATCTCCTCCACATCATCCTCATTCTCGGCATTGACATCATCCGTCAACTCAAGGCCATTACGATGATGATCCTCATCCGGTTCCTCATCGTTGTTGTTGCCTGATTCGTGATGGTCATCCATCTCCTCCGGGACCTCATCATCTCCCCGATGGCCATTAATGGCCTGGCCATGGCCATTATGCAGCCGCTTGTGTGCCTCTCCAGCGACCACTTCATTGTCGTTATCCTGATCCTGGTCCTGGTCGTTGTCCTCGTCCTCGTCGTCGGAGGAGGAACTGCTGCTGGTGGAACTGCTACCGCTGGCGCTGCTGCTACCGCTGCCACTGCTGCAGCCGCTGCTCTTGGCCTGGTCGACGGCAGCGCTCGCCTCCAGCGGATCCGCGCCCTCGATCTTTTGGAGCCTCAGTTGCTGGCGATAAAAGGTGTCCGCCTCCTCGCACTTCTTCTTGAACACGCAGGCCGATATGGCTGTCTTGGCACAGCCGACGCACACCTGTTGCGGTAGGTTGTCGTTTTTGCTGATCTGTAAGAGTTGCAAGCAACAGCAAGAATCGCATTTAAATTCAAATTTCACCATGGCCAAATGTAACGGACAAGATTGCCACATCGGTGAAAAAATGCCGTCAGTCGTTTAACAAAGTTCATTGTGATTCACGGTTATTACTCACTCGCCGCAAACGGAAATTGCTGATTTTCTTATTCAATCTTAATTATAAAACAAATTAATGCACTCCAATTTCCTATAAATTACTAGAGGTTTGTATGACTCCTTGTACTAAGAACATATTAACTTTACAAAACGATTTTTTTATATATTGCAAAATATTAAAAAAATAACTTTACTTAATGTTTAATTTGTGTTCAAAGTAAACCTAACCATACTTGTTCATAATTTTAATTGAAGAACCATTGTATTTATTAAAATTCCCTGGTAAACGGTTTTATAATTCCCCGGGCGTTGCCAGATTGCTGGGAAATACATTACGAATGCCCAATGACAACATAAAATTCCTTGAATTGGCAACATAATCTACTCAAGTGGGAAAATTGCTGAAATAAACCAGAAAATTGCAGCATTTCAACGGTTGAGAAAAAAGCACATAAGGAGAAAATCAAATTGAAATATGCACATGAATTGTAAAAACACCAATGCGAATAAGAGGGCGAAGACACACGGGCAAGAAAACGAAAACACACAGAGCCACCCCATTCACATTCACGTGCCACCTCTCACCCCTTACTTCACCCCCTACTTCACCCCTTACCAGCCCACCAGAATCGAGGGGCCAACGAACGTCTAAGCCGAACATAAAGTAGGAAATGGGCAAAGAGCAAGTGTACACAGGAGAAAAACAAAGTGGCTCCATTATTAAATCCAACATTTTTAGGTCACATCGTTTGGAAGCGCACGGGTTCAAGTGCCACTGCCCAAGGAATTTTTTTTCATTCATTCAGTTTAATAAATATCATAAACTATGATTCATAAAAATAATATAACTTGTCAATTTGACATTATAAAATTGAAGCCCTGATATCTGGTTCAATAATATGGTTTGCAAGCGCAGGGGTTCAAGTGCCACTGCCCAAGGAATTTTTTTTCATTCTTTCAGTTTAATAAATATCATAAACTATGATTCATAAAAATAATTTAACTTGTCAATTTTACATTATAAAATTAAAGCCCTGGTATCTGGTTCAATAATATGGTATAGGTATTTATAGTATATGGTATAGAATCCATAAAAAATTCTTTTTGTGTAGGAGAGCGACAAAGAGATTAGGAGGAGCTGGCTAAGAGAGAGCCAAGAGAGCCAAGATTGTAAAGTTAGGTAAAGGAAAAATGTGTGGAATTAAGCCAAGCACATACATACAAACAAACACTTCTAAACAGCAATTCAAACGGTAAATTATTTTACAAAAGCCAAAAGCAGAGAAACGAAACGATTCGAAATGAAATGAAATGAAGAAATACAAAATACGAAGACAAGAGACCCACAAGAAATTCCATCGAGCGACGATGGAAAAAATATGAAACGCTCGTTGGAAAAAATTGTATACACAATACACAATACACAATATGAATAAAATAAACTAACCAAAGTCGAAACGAAGCCGAAACCATTCCACCGAACAAATAAACAGAATAAATGGCCAAAGAGGAGTGGAGCAACAAGACAAAGCAATGAAAACTGATTCCAAATTACACACACACACATATGGGGATACAAGATATAATAATACGTACGGGCGAATGTGTATGAAAATTAATATGAATAATAAATACGCAGAGTGCCTGTGTTGGTGTGAATAACTTTCATGTGTTTGCTTTTTTTTTTTTAGTTTTAGTATTCCACGAAGAAGAACACAACAACAATCTTGGATTACACACAAACAGTGGGCTCAAATAGTCGACACACCTTGTTGAAAACAATAATATAGACCCCTCTAAAAAGATATAGGCCTCCTAAGTTAAAACCACAAAATTTACTTCCTTCCATCTAATGTGTTTTGATATATTCTAAGCGCTCTTGGTATTGTAGACGCTTTGTATGGAATACAAATTAGGATCGATTTTATATGCAAACAGCTCGAAAAGCTCTTCAGACTCAATGGGATAGAAAAGAAAACAAGTCATTCACAGCAAATCAGTGAAATCAATAAATACAGGGGTCGCTAGCTAAATGTTTCCAAATTTCAAAAAGAATTTTTCCATGATTTTTAAGGTACTAAGCTACACTATAACACGTGCTAGTTTATTATAACGTCTATTTTAATCAGGCATTATGAAAGCAGTCCTATAATATTTCTTATCAAAAAGTTTATCATCTCAACATGATAAGAGGGCAATGTAAATGGAGAAATATAACTGTTCTACAAACCCAATTTACTTAGTTATTTTAACCGACAGGAGATTTTTAGTAATGCTCACATGGGATATTATACTATAAAATTGATAATACATCTTGATAATTTGTACTGACATCGTTCTTTATACAAGATTCTTACTATTTTATTATACCGTCCTGTTTTCAACACCTTTTGTGTTTCATTTGGCGATTGATCACTGTGTTATGAAAGTCTTTAGTTCTTGACCTTCGGTTCACCCACCTCTTTGTCTTCTGTTCTAACTTCTTAGTGCTAGGATTGCTCCCCATTATTTTATTCTTTGCTCCCCTTTTGCGCTTTTTCCACTCACCTTGACGTTGGCCAACGTGGTAATCTTCTGCCAGAGTGCATCCTCGCCGAAGATGGGTATCATTGGCAGGTTGGCTGTGGATGCTGTGGTGGTGGTGGTGGTGTTGTTGTGCTGCTGGTGGTGGGTGGTGATGCAGATGCGACATAACGGAGCACTTCCGCCCCCAACCTCCTGCTGCTCGCTCTCCATCGCGAGAGTTTGGAACGGAGGGAACTGGAACTGGAACTGAAGGAGATGGAGCTGCTGCAGGAGTAACCGCTGGCCATCAACTGCATGCCTTCCAATGCAACCGGGCTCTTCTGCTTCCACTGAGCGTCGTCGTCGTCGTCGTCGTCGTACCACAAATCTCCGCCAGTGGGTGGATCAGATCAATCACTTATCGTATCCAATATCGATGGAATGATGGAATAGGAAGAGAGAGAGTTCGAGTTGAGCCGGCAACAAGTGGGCACCCCTCTCTCACGCGAGAGAGCAGCGCGCGGAACGAACGGAAAGGAGAGCGTACGTACGGGGAAAACAGAAACGCAGGAACGGAACGTTCCGATTGTACCGACGACGTTTGGTAAACTGAAATGGGAATGCAGAGCAGAACAAGAAAACTATTTATTAATAATGGGGCATAAACGAAAAATGTGTGTACGAAAAAAAAACAAAAAAAAGAAGAATATATACATAGTCGTATGATACGAAGACAGAGACACGCTCAAGACGCAAAGAAAACTAAATAAGAGTTAACAAAACAACGAGCGAGCAAACTAGAAAATAAATGTGAAAAATAAAAAAAACAAACAGGCACACACACACACACACCGATGGCAACACAATGGCACACAGATACAGACATACATACATACTCCTTGCCCGTTCGTACACAGACAGACAGACATATATTTATTGTGTGGATTTCAACAAAAACAACAGCAGCAACAACAAAACAATTCTTACTGTCGTAGCCGCCGTACAAAAGTTATGAACTTGATACACACACTGGCGCACATACAAAAATAAAATTACACAAAAGAAAACAAGTCGAAACTAAAAAATAACATTCATACACACACACAGATACACGGGGTATCTCACAGATACAATGACAGAGACACGAACAAATAATAATAGCAAAAATCGTAACGAAACGAAATGAAATAAAACTTTATATCTACAAAAGTTTGGAATGGGGGGTGGGGGGGGGGGGGGTGCTAAGAGGGTTAGGGGGGTTCGGGGGGTTATAAAGAAGATAGGGCGGAAGACAAAGCACACAAAGTACGATAAATTCATGTTCGCTCTCTTTCGCTCATTATGGAATGGGAAAAATTGCTGTAATTTAGTTGAGCAATTAAGTTTCAGTTTGCCATATTCGCTCCATCGATAAACGCATCTCGATCAATAAATCACCAGCGTCATCGATAAGCCAGCGGCAAAAAGTCATCGAACTATCGACGTTACCATTCCATTTAACTCTATCCCCCCCCCACTAGAAGAACTACTGGAAAGAACAAGGTGAACGAACGGAAATGGAAAATGCGTGGAACACAGCTCAGAGAACTACGAACAAATTCCAAATGCAATTCAAGTTCAGCAACGGAATGCAAAAATTCTCAACCAGTTTCTCCTCCCGAGAACTTTTTGCAGAAAATCATATCCAAAAAAAAAAAACAACCAACAAAACAAAAACAAAAAGGCGCGGACTGTGTGGGGGGCAATGGGGGGATGAGAATCCTAGGCACATGAGTTTGCAAATTGAAATTCTGTTTTGATCTTCTGCGCGATCTCTCTTTTGCCCCCCCCCCATCTGCACTGGAAAGAGAACAAGAATATGCTCTCGCATAATGATGCACGGAGAGCGAGAGCGAAACAGAGAGAGGGGGATAGCACCTGGAAACTGGAACTGGTAAGAAGACCAAAGCAATTTGCAATACATATTTGTACAACGAGTACTAAACCCCCCTCCTCCCACTCCTTGAAGAAACATAATGCATAGCAAGATATGAACACAGTCGAATCTAGATATAAGAAATGTGAACTTTAGTGGTTTCAGATCTAAAGTTTCAGATCCTAACTTTTATTATGCTTTAAAGGATTTCAATAGGTCTATTACTTGGGTTCTATAAAACTAAAATTAAATTCTGGAAACTGGAACTGGTAAGACCAAAGCAATTTGCAATACATATTTGTACAACGAGTACTGAACCCCCCCACCCACTCCCACTCCCACTCCTTGAAGAAACATAATGCCTAGCAAGATATGAACACAGTCGAATCTAGATATAAGAAATGTGAACTTTGGAGGTTTCAGATCTAAAGTTTCAGATCCTAACTTTTATTATGCTTTAAAGGATTTCAATAGGTATATTACTTGGGTTTTATAACACTTAAATTAAATTCTGGAAACTGGAACTGGTAAGAAGACCAAAGCAATTTGCAATACATATTCGTACAACGAGTACTAAACCCCCCCACTCCCACTCCTTGAAGAAACATAATGCCTAGCAAGATATGAACACAGTCGAATCTATTTATAAGAAATGTGAGCTTTACAGGTTTCAGATCTAAAGTTTCAGATCCTAACTTTTATTATGCTTTAAAGGATTTCAATAGGTCTATTACTTGGGTTTTAACACTAAAATTAAATTCTTTACACTACCCCAAACACAGCAACAAAAATCTTAAGAGTGCAATCTTTAAACAGATAAACCTCAGATCGTAAAAATCATTGCATACTGTTCGCCGTCCTAACCAGTTGCCTGGCGACTTACATAGTTTATACAAAGAAACTAATTTTTCTCCGCTGAGCATATTATTTAAAAGTCTTGACTTAAGCTTAATTGAAACACCTAATTAATTCTGTAATTTTATAGCGAATTCAAAGTGCAAAAATGTCAAAGTCAAAGCGTTTTCGTATACTATTAAAACTGGAACCACTTTTTATTACAAATAATTCGAGAAACAAAACTTGTTTGCGTTCCATAAACAATCTTTAAAAGAAACTTGAATTTTTATGAGACAGATGGTGGTGGTTGGAATTATGGAAGTTCGACTGTATATGAATAGTTTTCATGTCTGTAAGAGGCCCGCATATGGAGCTACCCCTCTGGCTTCCACCTCTTCTCTATCAATTACCATTTCAAGTCAGAGCCAGACATTGTTTAAAGTTTAAAATAAAAATTAAATAAAGTGGAACCCATATAAAGGCGCGTGATGTTGGTCAAGTGGGGGGGGGGGGCTTGAAGGGTAAGCGGAGCGTTGTTGGTGGGAAACGTCGCGGTTTTACACACATGTATGAGGAAATATATACGGTATACGGAGCAAGAAAAGAAAAACTTTATAACAAACGAAATGCTTATTACTTATGAGAAGAGGGTGGTGGGGTGGTGGTGGTGGGTAGTGCGTAAGAGTCGAGCGGAAAAGCAGGCAGAAAAGTCAAGAAACTCGAGATTTCTGTTTCTGCACAAAGACAAGACTAGGAGACTAGGAGACCCAAGAGAGAGAGCGAAGATTTCGTGGAGCAGAGCCGAAGTCAAAGCTCCAAACGAACCGAGGCGAACCCCAACACGAACCTCAAAACGAACCCCCAAACGAACCCGAACCCGAACTCGAAACCGAACCGAACTGAAACTGAACTGAACTGAACTGAACTGAACGACTCTACTCCGCAACTATTCAAGAAGTCGCGTCGAGAAAAGCAAATACACACTACTTATACTTACACTTACTATCCCATATATCCCAGAGAAAGACATGTGTGTTGGTTGCCTGCCTGCCTGCCTTTGCTTGTTGGTTTACCTCCACTCACACTGTGAGACTTAAAACTTTGTTATTTCTTTTTTATGATTATTTTAGCTATTGTACAGTTCCACAGAAAATTTATACACCGCACACGAACGACCAACTTACAAGGGGGCGGTGGGTGGCGCACGGTTGATGGTGGGTTTTTACTATACATACAGACATACCATACCATACCATACCATACCATACAGAATTTAATATTTGTGAGCATATTTGCGGACGGCTATGGAATGGTATAGAATAGAATAGAAGCACAAGAACGCTGAGAAGACGATGGAGCACATCTAGAAGAATTGAAGACAGAACGCTCGACGACAAAGTAAACTTTGTTGTATCGGTATTCGTACCGTGTGTGAGCAAGTACTAGATAAATTCTAAACGCTGTCGTTGACTTAGAAAGTATTCCAAATAATGAAAGAAGCACAAGAAACGGGCAATTCTTCTGTCAGCTTACCAGCGTTCTTTTTCTCTTTCCTAAGATCAAGAAGATCAAGAACCCGAAGAAGTGGAGAAATGAGCAAAAAACCTTCCATGGCCTTGCATAACAAATTGCTGTGTTCATAATTGATTTGAGACTCCTGCATGAGCAAAAAGAGGAAGAGAGTTGTGAGAGAAGAAAGCGGAAAAAGAGGGTTGCAAGCTGAAGAGATTACACTGATTATGCAATGCCCCCAAAAGAATATCATTATTCGTATCTATGTACAACTCTCGCAGACATTCTTCTAAGCATGCATGGGCAACTACAGTGATGGCTACCAAATTGCATATTAAAGATGTTCTAGCTATTTAACCACCGACAATTCCAATCGATAATGCTCATCTAAAATAAGTAAAACTTTCCTATAAATACGATATATGTAGTGTCTAAAGTGCTTGTTTACACTAACTCGTTTTCTGACTATACAAGTGGAAGTTTTGTTGATGAAACTCACACCATTAATAAATAATGATATACTGATTGCAAGGCTTGATATCCAGATGTGTTTATAATATTTATACCAGGTACTCCTACAGATGGGGGTACATTGTATTAATCCGAATGTGTGTAGTAACAGGTAGAATGTTTTGTTTGGAGATCTTAAATTACCTTTTCAGCGAAGTTTTAGAAAGTTCTATATCAAACGCATCTTATTACCATCTCAAGATCAAGATAGCTCACTATTTATGATATTTCACTTAGCCAGCGAACACTGTGCTGCATATTGAGACCTCATATGAACGGTCGGTGGTCGATGGTCGATGGTAAAGAGGTGGGAGATCGAGGTGAGGTGAGGTTGGTAATTACAAACTCACGACAATGTGCGACGTGAACAATAATTTTACGTGTACTTGCAATAACAATAGCTCCGGAAGAAGACACACCAACACAAACACACACACACACGAGTGATTACTACTGTGGCCTGGGTATCTGTGTGAGGAAATGTACACTTACAAGCCATCTGTAAGTTCAACCATTATAAAAATAATAAAGAGAAGATTGGAATGTGTTTGTTCGTTTGTTTTGTTTGTTTCCTTTCCCTCAGTTGACGAGATATTAATTTCGATAGTCGCTCAATATCGATATCAACCCACCCGGTGGTAGGTAGTATCAGGTTTATCTGATTATGTAAACAATTTGCCCAACTATATGCCCCGGTATTATATGCACACACATACGTTAAATAAAACCTAGATAAACGCTGAGGTTTTCGTTTCGCCGAAATACCCAAATAAATATTGCAATTAAAATTTCTACAGAATTCGAAAGAAAACAAAAAAGAAATTGGAGAGACAGAAGACTGAAGACCGGAGACCGGAGAAGCCCAAGACCAGAGGAATGCGTACAAAGAAAAGCTCCAGCTCCAAGAAAGCAAATAAATGCTCGCTGATAATGAAGATTGCGACAATGATGATGATGACGATGATGGAGAGAGAGGATATGAAGTCTACAAAAATAATATGTAAGGAAGCGCAACGAGGGGGCTGTAAACCACCAAGTAAACCGACCGATTCCACAAAAGGAGATGCGTGTGGGCGGGTGGGAGTGCCGAGAAGAAAAGGAACAGCTCGAGAAGACGACCGGAGAAGAACAGGAATCAAAACTGGGAGCCAAAGGGGGAAAAGCCAGACCAAAAACTAGATGAAAAACTTGGCAATGGCAATGTAGATAAGCCAGAGATGAGAGGAGAGCGCATGGCAAACAGAGAACCGAGAGTTGGGAACAGGGAACTACTAGGGAACCTATGTAGAACTGAGGACTGAAAACCGAAGAACGCCGATGCGAAAGAACCGCGAGCCCAGAAACGAGAAGAAACCAGCCAGAAGAAAGAACCAGGCGCGCTCAATAGACAAGTTTCATATCCAGCAACTTGCCCATAAAAGCATCAAAGATGCGGCACCCTCTCTCTTTACATCTTCCCATCAGTGTTGCAAAAAAAAAAAAAAAAAAAAAACAGATGTGTACAAAATAATAGGAGCCTAAAAGATATGGTATAGTGTTTTTATACCCGGAAGAAACCGCTACTGACCAAATACATAAGAATGTATTTGTAAGATACATTTGCAGAACCTCAGAAACTGAATAGTAGTAAAACGCTCTTATAAGACCTCATCATATCAGTAAAGCCCATTGTTTTAGCCCCCAAATGTGGGTCGCAATTGCTGACAAAATTAAATAATATATTTTTAGGAAATTCACTTAGACACCTTCTGGAAGAATTTAAATATATAAATTCAGCAAATTGGATCGACAATGAGAACAGGGTTACTATTATTTCGACCTCATTTGTAAGTCTCAAGGGGAATTGCACTGGAAATCCTCCAACCGCAAGAGCTCGCTTGATTGATACCCTGTAGGGGGGGGTTTTGGGTGAATGGGGAGGAGATCGTTTGGTGCGGTTTGTTCGTTTGGTCGGGAAACCACAGAAAGAGAAAGAAAACAAGAACCAAACGAAAAAGAAACTGTGCAGCATAGAAAAGTTTACAGCTTGAAAAATATTTTTATGGCCTTACATTTTGTGCTTGACTCTTGAGTGCAAGAGAGAGAGAGGGAGACGAGTGCAAAGGAGATAGCAAGAGCACGTGCAATAAATGCAATTACCACATTCAAGCTAGCATCTGTCTCCATGTGTGTGTGTGTGTGTGTGAGTGTGCGAGTTTATGGGTTCAAGTTGTACATTTTCTACAGACTTTTATAGACGCTTCTGATATAAGAGGTATCAAGGGTAGATTGGTTTTCACACTTAACGCTAAGCCTTTTAGCCTTGGGACTGTATGACGAGGCAACAACTCTTACAATTTAAACAGTATGTACTTTCGTACACCTTCATATGGTATTTAAAAAACAGCAGCTTATAGAACAAAGTATAGTGGTCCTTGCAATTCCAGATTCTGGCAAAATTAAAGCTAATAAATCGATACATATTCAGAGTTTTCAGTGAGCCTTGTCTATAAAACCAGTTTCGAACACACATTATTATAAGTTATTGTATAATCTAAATGATATGCCATTATAAAGTGTACTCGAAAAAAAACTAGTTGTAAAACATGAGAGTTTTGGAAATAGCACTACCTTTTGGAATCCCTTAAAAATAGTTAGGTATAGTTTATTAGGGGTATCACATAGTCGCATACTAGGACCTTTTCCAACACTACTTATCTATTTTATGCGTTCACCAAACTTGAGAAGCAAAAAACAAATAAAGAGGAAAAAACTTGGAACTTAAACGACATTTGACTTTGCACTGTCTTTGCGTTTTCTTTGCCTTTTGCTTTTTTGCTTGCGACTTGCATTTGTTATTGTTGCCTTTGCCTTTGCTGTTGGCTTTTTTTCTTCTGCTTTTTTTTTCTGTTACTGCACTTACATTTGTCGTATATTTTTTATTCAAACATACCTACATATTTTTTCTTCATATGCATTTTATGTGCGTGTGAGTTGTCTATGATTGTCGAGGGTATGTGTGTGTGTGTGTGTATAGGTGCATGTGCATGTGTGTGTGTGCTTGCCTCGGATCAAATTTGTTGAATTGTTTATTTAGTGCGCTGCTCTATTGTTGTTGCTGTTGCTGTAGCTGTTTATTGCTATTGCCGTGTGTGTTGCCTTGTTGTTTTTTCCACCGTGTGTTTTTTCCTCTCTTTTTATTATATTTTTTTTTCGTTATTGTTATTATCGTTAGTTGGCTGCAGCAGTTGCATTCGCTCTCATCGTCTTTTGTTTCATTTTTTTTCCGTCTCTTTCGTTTTTGGTATTTGTAAATTACATAAATTGTCTTGGACTATAAATTACGGGAAGATTATTATGGATTGTTGGCTGTGTGTCTTGTCTGCTTGTCTTGGTAACGAAACGAAACGATACGAATAAAAAACCGCACTCAAAAGTCACTCTCCGCTTCGAGTTCGTTTTTTATGCTTTTATAGAGATCTGCATTTAATGATACTCGAGTAGTTACATATGCATATCGGCAACTCTTTGTTTTTTTTTTCTTTTAGTGTACCTGTGTGAGTGCCACCAGCATACAGCTGTGTCCGCAATAATAGTCATATTTTCATGTTCTTAACAATGCTAAGAGTAATAGTTTAGAAACTACATATATTATAATATATTACAACCATATTATATTATATATATTAGTTTATACATATATTAGTATATTAGAATATAAGTTATAACTATTACTATCGCATTTTTTATCATAGCAATTTTTAGGCTGTTAAAAAGTAGATGTATATTTTAAATATGCATGTATCTAAAATTACCACTATTATCTTGAACCCAGCTGTAAATAGGTGTGTGTTTCTTCTTGTTGCAGTTTTTATTTGAGCTCTGTTTGTTGTTTTTGTTTCTGAGTCACAGAGAAGCAAGCTTGGAAATTGGAAATGGGATATGGTAATGGTAATGTTAACAAATATGTGCAGCTCCACTCGTCTAGTGAGTTTTTGTCTTCTTTTTCTGCAAATGCCAGCTAGGCAGCTATAGGAAAAAAAAGGGAAGGGCCCCAAAAGAGGCAAAGGATCACAAAAGGGGTAGGTGATCACTCGCACAAAACAGGAATCTTTTACCTTTTTTATGGCGGAACCCATCAGGTTATCGCATTTTTCTGCCAAGTACACAAATTATGGCTTGCGAAAAAGACCAAAATAATTGATTGTAATTTATTTGGGTTGATAATTACATTTGTATTTATGTTCTTCGTTCTGCATTTCATGATTTTACATGGAATATTACTACACCAACTAGCCAACAGTATCATTTGACCTATGTACATAAGTATGTAACAAGTGTCATGTATCACTGAATCTGGGGCGGTGTAACTTAAAACTCGACATTATATATGTACATATGACTTTAAAGTTTTTGGCTTAAAAAATTATAAATAAAAGATGCTAAAAAAAACAATTTTGTATAACCGGGTGTCAAAATGTATTCTGTTCAACATGTAATTTTAAGATTCCTTTAAACCAATGTTCGAAAGTTCCTTTAAAACAATGTCCGAAAGTTCCTTTGATCCAATGTTCGAAAGTTTCTTTGATCCAATGTTCTAACTAGAAACCAATTCGAATATCAATTAGTAAACGGCTCATTAACCAACACTGGTCAGGAGATTTATTCCGTGAGAACTAGAAACTTTGTGGGTGCCAACAATAAAACGAAACTAATGGAAAAAACATTATTGTGGCAATCTCGATGGGGCTATGTAATTAATTTTCAAGAGTTGAGATCTTTGAGAGCTCCACATCTTAATGTTGCATAACAGCCGAGATTCCAATCAGAATTTGTGAACATCAAAGTAAAAACTTATCGGAACTGTCGCAGAGTAACCGTTATGCATGCGTGTGCGTGTGCGTGTTTGATTTTAAGTTCGATTTTTTTTAGTGATCGACGAACATGCGGTGTAGAAATTTCCGCTAACTAAAACAACAACAAAAATTTCACTTAATTCAATTTATGTACAATGCAAACACACACACACATACCCGCGCATAGGCGAGGGCACTTACAGATAGAAAACATACAGACATTGTCGGTTTAACCTGACTTGTTTTTCTCTATTTTATCAAGCGGGTGATCAAATACGAAAGAACAATAAACACACACACACACATTCTCGGATTCTTAAACATTTTCGTAGGCATATTCAAAAAAACAAAAAAAAAAAAACGTAATCTTTAGACACACAGATACAGATATACCGACAAACATACAGACACCAGCGGGCAGACATACACACAAATACAAGTTAACGCACTGATTTAACGTAACTATTTTAATAAGAACTAGCGGAGAAAGAGAGGGCCAAGAAAAATGAGAGAAAATGACAGGGGAGACTGAGAGCGCGATAGAGCGAGAGAGCGGCGCGCAAAAGGAGAGCCAAGCCAAAGCAGAAAAGGGGAGCACAAGGAGCGTGCGAGCGGGACAGGGATACCAGGCAATAGCAATAATAACAATAATAAATTGAAGAGTTAAACTAATAATGAAAATATGTGTGCATGTGTGTTTGCCTCTGATTGTATGTAGTATGTCTCTCTGTATGTAGGTTCGGCTCTCTCGCTCTAACGAGTAGTATAGTAATAATAAAGTCAAGTAAAATCGTCGTCGCACATACCTTTATTTAGTCGAAATTGCTATGTATTTATCTTGCTTCTTCTTCTTCGTTTTTGACGTTGACTTCGCTGCTTTGCTATGCTGCTTACTGTTGTTGTTGCTGCTGCTGCTGTTGTTGTTGTTACTGCTGCTGCTGTTTTTGTTGTTGCCGCTGCTGTTATTGTTATTTGCCGTTGGTTTCGTGTTGTTGTTTTTGTTGTTTTTCTTTTTCTCTTATAAGTTTTTCACACACAACAGAATCAAAATGGAATGTGAATGTGTAAAATTGTATTTATTACTGCTTTTTTTTTTTTTGAAGTAGTTGCCTTGAATGTCTGTGTCTGTGTTTTGTGTGTGTGTGCGAGAGTAGTAAATTATGTTAGTGCTTATATAAATTTTAATACCGTTGCTCTGATTTGATTTGTTCTTTGCTTTGCTTTTCTTTTCTTTGCGCTTGGCTTTTCTTCTTGCCGTTCTTTTCGCTGCACATTCCAATTGAAGGAAAACCCGAGAGAACAAGAACCAAAAACAAACAAACAAAAAGGAGGGGGTCAAAGAGGGGGGGGGGGGGTGAAGAGGAGACGCGACGACACACGCACGCAGTCAAATCGCAGTTATAAAATGTATGTTTATCTCTCTGTGTGTATGTATGTATGTATGTAACGCTGGCGAATGACAATCAAAGGTAAACACAATTAAGAATGCGCCTATTGTTGCAACTGTCGTTGCTGTTGTTGTTGTTGTTGTTGTTGCGATTATCGCCGTCGTTGTTATTATTGTTATTTGACTTTTGTAGAGCGGCAAAGGTAAACTACGCTACCTGTACCTGCCAACTGGCGCCGCATCACACGAGCACACACGTCCGCTCACGTCGAGAACCAAAACAAAAATGCGGTACAACATGGCATATGCTGTCATTCCACCAGCCATTCACTCGCCACAGTCGAACTTCGGTGGCACGAACCTCGCTCCACGTTCGCATTAAAAGTTCGAGTTGGAGGAACTGCATGATTTTGTTTTATTTTGTGTTAACAGTATTTTATACATATGTATGTACATAGGTTTGTATGCATTATTAATTTAATTTGTATGAAAAATTATAAATTATCAACTTTTACCATTTAATCTGCTGACTCATAAAACATTTATCCTGGAAAATCGCGACTTATAAAAATAAAATTTGGTTCCAGTTAGATAAAAATACCAGTTATGGAAGGGAAGTTTTCCTGTATTGGAGATGCCCGCGTGAGCCAGCATCGTCGCCCGTGTCACGAAACATCGGTTGGTCCCCAAGGATATTTTATTCCTGCTGACACTTCTGTTTAACTTTCAATATAATTCAATTTTCTTAAATTAATAATATTTCATAATATTTCTTTTAGTCGCAGGTCTTTTATTAATTCTAAAGGACATTTAAATAATGGGATTACTTTTTTTAATTCTTATAATGTGCCTGTAATAGGAAAACCAATTTAAATTCATCCAAACAAATTTTTGCAATCGCATCACATTTTGTTGAAAATATTTATTTATTTGACGGTATCCAAGCGTTAAAATTTCAAAAACATATAAATTATTACGCTACTATTCTATAATATTGCTAAATATTTTATTTTGTGGAAACGGGCCTGATGTGAAGTAATCAAGATCCGCGCACGCGCGCATTTCTACTAAATTTCTATGTTATAACTAAATTATAGTTATTTTATTTTATAACATTAACTTAATACAGTAATAAAATAATAATGGAACTTCAAGTTGTAAAACAGATTCAAATATGTGTTCAATATGATTATTTTTAAAATGAAGACAAAGTTTGAAATAAATTCAAATTCGGGGGAACACGCAAGGATCCAGTGCTGCGCAGTGTTGCGCAGAGCTTTACCGCGAAACGAATAAAATATTTAAATTATTTAATATAAATAACGTTAGCTTCGGCAAGCCGGATGAGAATGACCAGCAATAAATTTATAATTATAATTAAATAATAAAATATAAGTATAATTCACTAATACTAGCACCAACACTTCTGCAATTAAAATAAAAACTTAGAATTTTTGAATATTGATATTGATACTTGTAATAGAAATTGAAATTTTTTAAGCTAATACGAATTTATTTGAAAACGATATTAAAATTTAAAATTTTTATATTTTCCGATTTCGATATAATACTACTACTACAAATCGATTTTTCTAAGTCTACGTAACGTTAACGTCATGCGTGACTTCCACCACTGGCCAACAAACGTAACGTAACGAAACGAAAATTGTTCTAGATGAATTTCGAAAAAATGTAATATATTAAAACCATATATATTATTCTTCTTTTTAAAACAATTTATCGAAAAGTTCGAATTTTTCCGCGATGCGAGCTTTTAGAGGTGGACCGATTTTCAAAACATCGCCAACATCGATGTTTGGCCAGAAGCTATCGATGTTTCTTAAAGACCATCGGCAGCGGCAGCTTTTTTCCATATTGATTAGTTATGTCGCTTTTGTTGTTTACTCGCCACATTTTTTTTGCCCAGGCCAGTTAATTGCGTTAATACCCGGCGCGCGCGGGAAAAGAGGCGAAACGAATCTCCAGCAGGACATCCACAGCCCAAGGCCCAAAAGTAACCAGAAACCGGATCCCAAAGTCGAGACGCGAGCGAGCGCACAAATCCCCCGATGTCCGCGGGTGTGGGTGGCGGAGGGAGCATTACCACCGAGCACCACAGTCGCCTCTACTTCCTCAACTCGCCGACGGCCCCCCTCACCGCCCGCGACCCGTTCTTCATCAAGCCGGAGTATCTCAGCTATGAGAGCCCCATGCACCATGCCCTCTATCCGGGCAATCGTGGCCTCTTAGAGTACAACAACTACACAAGTTCGGCGGCCGCAGCGGCAGCCGTTGCCTCATCCGTAGCCACCTCCGTTTCCGTTTCGGTTACGGGTTCGGCGGCGGGTTCCGCGTCGGGATCAGGATCTGGAGCCGCAGTCAGTGCCTCAGCAGCCAGTGCAGCAACTGGTACAGCGGCCGTCTTGAGTTTGGAGCAGAGCTTCACCCAGCCAGGCAATCCCCACCAGCAACAGCAGTCGCAGCAGCAGCAGCAACAGCAGGGGAATCCCCACCAGGAGGTGCTCCAACAGCAGCAGCAGCAGCATCCCCTGCATCATCATTTGTCCGCAGGCGTTGTGGTCGAGGCCAGCCAACTTGGTGGCATACCAGGCCTTGCCAATCTTGGCGTGCCGCATCTTAGCGCCCAGCAATCTGCCACACAGCAGCCAGGGCAATCTTCAAGAGCCCAAAAGGCCGCACGCCGGCGGAGCAACGAATCGATCGAGGCCAGGGAAAGGCGGCTGGAGAGGAACGCCGCCCGGATGCGGGATAAGCGGGCCAAGGAATCGGAGGCCGAGTATCGGGTGCGTTTGGCCAAGAATGCGGAGGCGAATCGAGTGCGCCGCCAGAACGAAACGGAAGTACAAAGAACCCTAAGACTGATGAAGAATGCGGCGCGGCAGCGACTGCGCCGCGCCTCGGAGACCGTCGATGAGCGCAAGAAGAGGCTGGCGAAGGCGGCCGAAAGGATGCGGGTGGCCAGGGCCAGTGCGCCCAAGGTCATCAAGCCGCCGCTGGCCGACAGGCTCAAGGGTTACTAAGCGTGAGAGAGAGAGAGGATCATCTATGCAAACCGGATCCCTATTTTGGAGCTGGCTCTCCTGCGTAAGGCAAAGCGGAGCACCTACTGCTGATGAAAGCTGGCCAGGATCGGCAGGGGAACACTCATGATTTATAGAGAGGAACCATAAATAATATATATTGTATACAGCCTATAACAGAAAAACCAGTCAGAAACGGAAACGTAAACGGAAACCAGGAGGTTCACCAGGATCAGGATCAGCGGATGCAGTTGAATGGGCAGCAGGCACTCTAGGATTAAAGCCAGGCAAATTTTTTTTTTTAAGTTAACAATTAACAATTACCAATTAACAAGATGGAGAAACGTAAAGTAATCATAAAGTAAAGTATTTTTATAATGCATGCATTATATTCGTACGATATGTATGTATACACACATGCGACACAAGAAAACACACACACACACACACACATGCACTAGCATAGTCATAGCACACACATATGTATATGTAGAGCCCCCAAAAAAGGCAGTAATGCCCCCCCCACCCCCACCACCCACTTTCCCCAGGAAAAAGGAAGCTTACAGCAGGGTGCCTCACTGTAAATAAAAATCGCAAACGACTGGGGAACCAGACGCAAACGTAACTTAAAAATCAAAAAAAAAAACAATTAAAAAATGAATTCGCGAATGGACGAGGCAACAAGTGCCTTTCCAGCAAATCCTCGGGCGAAACTTGCTATAATATCAAAAAGTGTTTTTTTTTTCGAAAACAACTGAGGCACCCTGGCGGCAATCAACCCCCATATGTGTGTGTAGTTGGTTCCTTACCATGTAACCCAAAACGGACAACGCCACTCACATAAGGATATACACACTCGGCAGCCCCCCCATATATAAATATATATATATTTGGAGCATACACACATGATCCGTTGCCAGGCACATAACGAAATATTTGTTATAGCACGCAATCCTTTTCCCTTATCCTTATCTTAATCCCCCCTCCCACGCCCATGTCCTTAGACGGATGGAAGACACTTCCGCTAGGGGCCCTCATGATATATATATATATGCGGACGCGTATATTATGCTAATTATTATTAATAAAGAGTAACCATTAAGTTCTAGTCGAAATTTCAAACTGTTTTTTTCCTGTCTAAAAACGTTTATCAATTGTTTTCGCCTTAAGACTTAAGATTGAAATACATTTTTGTGTATTGTAATATGCGTGTACACTAACAATAACAATACACAACTACAAAAAACACACGACACACCATCAAAGAGAAAACAAAAACAAATATAAGAAACATAACAAGTGACAAAAAAAAAACGAGAATAACAAAATGAATATACTTGAATAAAGTTGCATTCACAATTTTTAAATGTGGCGCTCTAAAAATGGGCGGGAAGTCAACTTTTGGGGTTGGTAAGTACTTGAAATACTTGAAACCATCAAAATAGGGGAAGGGAACGTCTTAACCACCGAAAGCTTAGCCAAAGTTACATAGTTTATGCATTCAAGTTAAGTAATAAATAAAACCAATTGTCGGACTCCAAGTCCAAAGTGATTTCTAGATATTAAATAATATAAAAACAAAAGTAATTTGAAATTAAAGTAGGGTCTTAAAAGTATATCTGCAATATTTACATTTAGGAACTTTAAAACTATAGTTTATTAAAGAAAACGAACTTTTTTCCCACTGTCAGCCAATACACCCACCCAGCATTGACATTCTCCCGCCAAAATGCCAATTTCCGATACTATTTATATCGATAGTCTTGAATTTGATAATTTGAAATTATCCAATGCAAGCTCCAGACCTAGCGGAGACACACTCCTGATATAAGAGGCAAGCAGGTTAATATCGATATTTTCAAATTGTCGGCCTGCAATCGTAGCATCGATATTTCCATCGATGTTTCTCCACCTCTAAACTGAACTATTCAGAAAATGAAAACAACTGAAATAAAATTAAGTAAATTAAATCAAAAGAACAGTGCCACGAATTCCGAAAAAGCAACAAAATAACGTTCGAGTCAAAGACACTACGATCCGGTCGACAGGGCAAGACATATGCTGTAAGGGAAAAACCCCCGCCATTTGCAGTCGAAGTCGGTAGCTGCGGTTGCTGCGCCGCCACTCCAGTTTTTAGCCCGCCAAAGGAGCGCCAGGCTGCGAAACATAGCGATTAAATGGAACAACCGACCAACAGTGGGTTAAGAATTGTGCGAAAAGCAAAATAAGGAGCGGAAAAAAACTCGCACACACGTACGCTGCGCCCATGTGTGAGTGTGCTTCTGTAGTGCGTGTGTGTGTGCGAGCGGCGTGCTGCATGGGTGTGTGTGTATAATCATGTGAAAAATCGATTGGCAGCGCAGCAGCAGCGCGGCGGCGGCGCCAATTGTCACTTACTCGAAAGAAGAAGCACGCGTTTTTTAAAAAACGCACCAAATTGGCAACCAAAAAGGCGCAGCCAAAAGAAGGAAAAGCATTCATATCATAAAAAGAGAAAATACGAAAATGATCGAGGACCACAGCAATAACAGTTAGCGATCGTATCGGCGCAGAACGTGTGAGCGAGTGAGTGAGCGGGAGGGCGATAATAACGGCGGCGCCAGCACAAGGCACTCACACACATATTCTTTATATAACTTGTGGGCATATTCGAAACAAAACAAACACAAAGAGGAAACGCCAAGGAGCAGCAAAAGAGCGGGAGAGTGCGAGGGAGAGAGCAAGAGCGCGGCCCCTAGATGTTATCGAAGGTATCGAAAGGACTGCGCTCATCCTTTCGATAACCAACAACATAGAAACTACAAGTACAACTACAACTACTCCTCGAAGCCCCCCGATAGACGACAATTTCGATTGTTGTTGCCCCCGGCTTTTGACCAAGAATGGAACCAGATCCCAATGGGATAAAAATAGAGCCCTCACTTGATCAGCAGCAGTACGCCACCCATGTGCTGGCCATCAATGGCTCCAATGCCCGCCTCCTCATCGAGCATCCCTCAGCTTTGTTGGTACCCCTCTCCTCGCATCACCAGTTGCAGTTGCAACAGCAACAGCAGCAGCAACACGTGCAGCAGCAACACCAGCAGCAGCAGCAGCATCAACAGCAGCAGCAACAACAGCAGTTCCAGCAGCAGCAGCATCTTCACCAGCAGCAACAGGATCAACTGCAGTTCCAGCAGCAGCATCTTCAGCTTTATGCCCACACCCCACTGAAGCAGCAACAGTTGCAGCAGCAGCAGTCGCAGCAGCAACAACAGCCACCCACTCCCCTCGGACCGACGAGCAGTGCCAGCTCCGCCTCGATAACAGGTGGCTCCACCACTGGCCACCAGCAGAGGTGGAACGAGAGTCCCGAGGCACGCCAGCGCCGTCTGGCCAGAAATGCTGAAAGGATGCGGGAGCGACGGCAGCGCGAGAGCGAGGACGAGTATCGCAAGCGGCTACTACGGAATGCAGAGGCCAATCGTCAGAGGCGGCAGAATGAGTCGGACATAGAGAGGGCCATGCGGCTGGTGAGGAATGCGGCCAGGCAGCGGCTACGCCGGGCCATGGAATCGCCGGACCAGAGGGCCAAGCGTTTGGCCAAGCTGGCCGAAAGGATGCGCATGTATCGGGCCAGCGAGACGAACGATCAGCGAAAGCTACGGCTGGCGGAGATGGCGGCCAGGGCGCGCCAGAGGATCGCCAATGAGTCACCGGAGGAGCGCAAGGAAAGACTGAGAAAGCTGAACGACTATGCCAAAAAGGTCAGAGAAAAGAAGAAGATACTGAAGCATGTTGTGGTGCACGGTGGTTCGTCGTCGGTGGTCGTCTCAACGCCGACATCCTCCTCGTCGTCAACGGACCAGCAGCACCACCACCAGCAACAGCAGCAGCAGCAACAGCAGCAACAACAGCAGCAGCAGCAGCAGCAACAACAGCAGCAGCAGCAGCAGGTGCTGGCTGTTGCAGCAGCAGCCGCAGCAGCGGCGGCAGCCAATTGTACTAACGAACACACTATCAATCTAAACCAGGCGGCCACCACAGCGACGACGACGACGGCGACGACAACGGACGAGGCAGGCACCCCCCAGCCCACGGATCAGGATCAGCAGCATTTGGTGACAGCAGCCGCCTATCAGCAGCACCAGGCCCTGGCTGGAGTGGAGTACATGGGACAGGGTATGTTTCTGGCGCCCGGCTCTCTGCGTCCGCCCATGCAGCTGAAGCAGGAGCCCCAGACTCCGCAGCAGCAGCAGCAGCAGCAGATCACCCAGCAGCAACTCCAGCAGCAGCAGCATCAGCGGTACACCATCACCGGGCAGCAGCAGCAACAGGTCACGGCCGCGCTGCTCGAGGGCACCGAGCCGGGCAGCATTTTTGTGCAGCAGATCTATGGCGATGATGGTGGCAAGGGCACCACCAAGCTGCTCCAGGCGCATGTACCCCACTTCAGCATCGCCGGTGGCCAACTGGAGCTCTACCCGCACAAATATGCCGCCAAGAAGCAGGAACTTCAGGTGCGTATGCAGCAGCCTTAGCAAGGAAATAGGGTGATGGTTACCGAATGTTCGGTGATCACAAAAAGTAGAGGCGATAGCATCCCCAAGCACACACACCGTAACGCAGCAAAGGGAGTCCCAACCACTCCAGTCCAATCTCAAGATATAAATCCTGTTTGTAAACGATGCAGCGGCTGCCCAGGTGGTTCAAATTTAACGAACCGCTGCATCGTTTACAACTTATCTTTAACACCAAGTCGTAGACATTTTAACGATTCCACAGTTCTATCCTTTCGTTATCATATAATATTGCAGTTTGCCAGTTTTGATTGTTTTTAAAGTAACTTTTCAAGTCTGGTGAAGGTTAAATTTAAATTAAACAGAACAATGAATAACAATAAATGACTTTTGCAGTTGCAGAGATATGTGGAATCGAAAGCAAATTCGTAGCACTGGTAAAATATCAAACTTTTGCAAATGAACTCATGAACCTCAAAACTTTTCCTTGCAGTTGGTGAAATCAACTGCTTCATAGGAAAATGATTGAAACTGGAAAGTAGGATGATGGACATTTCTTTTTGTTTGTTTCTTAACCGAAAAGCTTTTAACCTCCTTTTTGTATTCGTTATTGTTGGTTGTTTGTATTATTTTTTGTTGGAAGAACCAAAAGAATTATTTAGCGATGTAAAGAAACTTTTACCAACAAGAAACAAACGAAAATTGGTTTTAATTCGCAATAAATCGAACTGAGGCTTGTGTGCGGTGTGTGTGTTTCCCCTTTCTATCTCTGTTACACCATCATACTCACTCGCTCCTTTTCAGAAACCGATCTATAAACCCATTTTCAAACTCACAAAGCAGTCTTATTTTAAATTGAGCTATACAATTAACTATTAGAGATTTCTGTACTCCTTAGAGAAAAGAAAAAAGAAACCCTAACCCAAACCAAACCGACTCACCCGTTGGCTTTCCACTCCTCTACCCTTCTTGCAGTCGGACAGCGATGCTCCGGGATCAGCGGGCGGCAACGATAACAGCGGGTCTGTTAGCCTGGGCCACAACGAGACCAAGGTGATCGTGACGACCGCCAGCGGGGAGCAGAAGCTCCTCAAGGCGACGCCCGGCCAGGCCCAGCAGCTGTACAACCAGTTCCCCTACCTGGCCCACACCTTCCCCAACACCACCAGCAGCAGCAACAGCACCACCAGTACCACCAATGTCGGCCATGTGGGCGTCGTGACGGCGGGCACAACAACGGGTGCGGGTGGCACCACCACCACCGCCTACTATCCGATGTATCACAACGGCTTCCAGATTGGCATCGGACCGAATCCAGTGCCGCCGCCCTTTACGCCCGTCAACTTTGCCAACGCCAGTGGCGCAAACAGTCCGTCCGGTGGACAGTACAACATTTTGGCGGCGAATCCAACGCTTACGGTCACCGGATTGGGTGGACACCAGGAGCCGCCGACGGCGGCGGCGGTGACGACAACAACGCCACAAATTGTCACCGCCACTGTGGGCCGGGGCAGACCGCGCAAGAATCCGCTGGCCAGCGAGGAGCAACTGAAGGTGAACAGCCTACTGGAGCAGGAGCTTAACCAGATGCTGTCCGTGCCGCAGCTGGCCACCAGTACGCCGCGTCGCGGCAGGCCACTATCGCAGACATCCCAGCAGCATCATGAGCAGCTTCAGCTGAGTCAGATACATGTACATTCCACGGCCGATGGCGACAGTCGAACGCCGGTGTCAACGCCGCGACGTAGCGGTGCAAACAAATACGAGACGGAGGAGGAGAAGCGACTGCGACTGGACAAGATGGCAGCCCATCAGCGGGCGGTGCGTGCCAATGAGACGCCCGAGCAGCGGGCCACGCGTCTCCAGAAGCTGAGCGAGCGGGCGCGACTGAAGCGGGCGCAAATCCGGGCCACCGAGAATACGGACGAGCGCAAGGAGCGGCTGTCCAAGCAGGCGGAATACGCCCGCATGCGACGCATGCGCAGTCATACGCCGCGCAGTAGCAGTGCCACCAGCACCGAGTTCCGGGCCAAGACCGAGGAGGAGGATGAGGACGAGGACGAGGACATCAGTGCCGAGCAGCAGTTGTACGAGAGTGAAGCCGTTTCGGTCACGGGCACGGGCAGCGATGGTGGCTTTGTCACGGTGGTCAAGGCGGATGACGACGATTCCCCCTTGGACGGAGGCGGCGGCGGCGATGGTTCCGATGACCACGAGCAGTTGCCGGCATTGCAGTTGCAGCAGCACGAGTTGCAACAGATTGCCGGCAGCCTGCAGCAGCAGCAGCAGCAACAGTTGGTGCAGCATCCGCATCACGAGGCGATTGTGCTTAACCAGCAGCACCGCCTGGTGACCATCAGTCAGCACCAGCAGCAGCAGCTCCATCAGCAGCAGCAGCTCCATCAGCAGCAGCAGCAGCCACATCCCGGCTTCAGCAAACTGCAGGTGGTCAAGGATTATGGGAATGCGGCCGGCGGAGGGGGAGGAGCTCCCGGCTCTGGCGGCGGCAATGGAACCGGAGCACCCGAGAACAATGACATGTTGAAGATACTCGAGCCCATCATTGTGATGAAGACCAAATGAGGATCGCGGAGGCGTCACAGTTGCAGCACCAACCGCTAGAGGGGATGGCGTGGATGATGTGGTGGTAGCCAGGCCGCCATAAACGCCAAGAAACCAAGAGAACACCATCAAGGCGTTGGACGCACAAACGAGGGAGAGATCTGCGATGAGTAGGGATTGTCTATAGTTATCAATAAGAGTTTTTTTTAAATATGTTTTTTAATATGTGTCGCGAGGTACTTGAAAGATAGATTTTGTAAAAAGTGATCGTAAGCGGAGATCAAGGATCGAGTGCAATAAGAAGGATGCCTGGCAGCCCCAAAAAGCCCCCCGAAAAAAAAGAAAAAACAAAAATAACACTGTGACGCCCCAAAAACCACTGAAAATCGAGGAAGTGCAGCTAAAAACTACGAGCGAGGGACGAGATCAACTAAACCTAATCCAGAATATGTAGCGCGTAAACAGAGCACTAAGTAGTTATATGTATTAACTATTAATTTTTTAAATTAGCAAAAAAAGCGAAAATAACAAATAAATCTAATAAGATTCAAAAGGGAACGGTCGATTGGCAGGGACTTATCGAAGGAAGCCCTGGCGGAAGCTATCAACTATCGATAACTGAGAGCAGCTGATTATAAACATGTTTACAACGCTCCACAGCGAAGATACGGAATACTCGGCGGATTCCGTGGAGTGGCTGCCGCAGGATGATCCGGAAAGCAGCTTCTTTGCCTGCGGCACCTACCAGTTGGTCCAGGATGAGGGGGAGGAGCAGGAGATCTCCCCCAAGCGTCCCCGCAAAGGCCGCGTTTATTTATACCATTTTGGAGACCCAGATTCCAGCCTGAAGCGGCTGCAGTGCATCGAAACGGCGGCCATACTGGACATGAAGTGGCTGCCAGCCGGTAGCGGTGAAGGTCATCCCCATCTGGCCACAGTTAACTCATTGGGTCAGCTGGAAATCTATGAATTCCTAAGGGATGAACAGAAGCTACAGAAACGCACGTGCTTTTGCCTGGCGGAGGAGGAGGAGTCGCAGGAGGAATCCCCCTTGGCTCTGGCCCTGGACTGGCGTCGGGATGAGGAGCAGACCACCATTCAACTGGCCATCTCGGATTCCAAGGGTGGCCTGCATCTACTGAAGTACTCGCCACAGGGCGTGATTAGCCGGGAGCGGTCCTGGTCATCACATGGCTTTGAGGCCTGGACCTGTGCCTTTGATCGCTGGTCACCGCATCTTTTGTACAGCGGTGGCGACGATATGCTCCTGATGGCCCACGATTTGCGGACGGAGCAGCGTGCCTGGACAAACCGGGCGCACGCGGCCGGAGTGACCTGCCTGCTAAGTCATCCGAGGCACGAGCATCATCTGCTCACGGGCAGCTATGATGAGCAGCTGCGTTTGTTCGATACCCGGTCCATGAAGCGAACTCTGGCCGAGCTGGACCTGGGCGGTGGCATCTGGCGGCTGAGGCCGCATCCCCTTCATCCCGATCTCATCCTGGCCGCCTGCATGTACACCAACTTCAGCGTGGTGCAGCTGGATGCCAGTGCGCCTGGCTTGAGTTTGCTGGGCGCCTATGAGGAGCACAAGAGCATCTGCTACGGCGCTGATTGGGCTCCTTTCGGCAACAAATATGATGGATCGTTGACCATGGCCACCTGTTCCTTCTACGATCACAAGTTGTGCGTCAGTCGCGTGGAGATTAGCAAATAGGTTTTGATTTTCTGTACTTTAAATTGATTTGATAGACTTAAAACAAATGTTTTGTTTTGTAAAATAATTTAAATGTTTTTTTTTTAAATAAATAAACTTTGTTTTGATGCCTTATTTCAACAATTTAAACAAAATGATTTCAAAACGCTGAATTTTTTGAAATTTTATCACTCCTGAGGCAGTTGATACCATTTTGAAATCGCTGAAGACCTGGCAGGAATGTTTTGTAAATAAACTAAAATGCATTTTAATAAAAAAACTTTTGTAATTAAAAAGAAAGTCACTATATTTTAATAACTTAAGAGATATTTTGAGAAAACCTTTTTTTAATTTGATTTATTTTTAAATTTTTCTTATCGATAACATCTGAAATCATAAGTGCCCTGGGAGGAATGTTTTGTTATGTAAATTAATTTAATTTATTTTGATGAAAAAAATTAGAAAGTTTTATTATTTCAGCAATTTACGAAAAATGTTTTCGAAAACCAGATTTTTTCAAAATTTGAAAATTCTTCAGCCCTGATGGCAATCGATAACATTCGGAAACTACTGAAGCCCTGGCGGGAGTAATCGTTATCGTTGTTAGCGTACTGTCAAAAAGACATTCGAATTTGCCGAACATAAAATTAATTCGAGAAGTTCTAGTCATTCACGGAAGGAAGTAACTTAATATATAAAAAAAAAAAAAGTTCCAGTCATGGTAATTGCTAATCCAAGTCCTTTAGCCATTTTATATAGCGCACTTTTAATCCCCGCAGCATCCCCAAGTGAACCCAGCCAACCGAGATATGGACGACGATCTCGAGGAGCGTATAGAGCGGGCACGCAGGAGCATTAAGGAGATGAGCCAGATTGTCCAGATTTTGATGGATGACTTGAGGAACGGCTTTGGCGACTCGCTGGAGGTGCCACTGGCCCTCAGCGAGCTCATCCTGCGCGTGAAGGCCGAATACGAGGACGCACTGGCCGAGGGGCAGCTGCTGAACCAGGAACTGGAGGACCTCCAGGAGCAATAGACAATTGTGCGGAGAGCATGCGGTTAATTTTTAACTTGTTTTATAAATACATATGTAAAATATAGGTATCACACGCTTTTCCATTTGATTTTCTCAGGGTAACAAGTAGATATCCCGGGGCCAATAGCCTACGCCACCACATTCTGGATCCAGTTGAGGGCCCCGCGAATGCGACGCAGCCGGGCGCGTGCCAGGAAGCTGCAGATGAGCAGGTACTCCACGTAGGCGCGTCGTCCATTGGTGGCCACTGGCATCGCCAGCGGTCCGGCGCCCAGCTGCGGACGACCCTCGCACATTATCTTGGTGGTCAGCGAAAGCAGCCACTGGAGGATCTGCAAATGGGACATATAATTAGCAATATAAACAAAGAGACTGCCTGGTTATTAGGCACCCACCTCGGAGCTGTTGGGCATGCCACCCGCCTTCAGCCAATTGGACGGGGCCCACAGGAACAGCTGCACCACATTTGCCGCAATATCCGGACTGACCCGCTTGGACGGGTTGGGATTGAGGATGTTGTAGACCAGCTCCTGCAACAGCGGCGGGCAGGCATCGCTCATCGGAGGCAGCTGCTCCTGCCGGTAATCGCTGTTCCTCAGCGACAGAGTCAGCTCGCCACGCTCGCGTGCCAGGCCGCCGCTGTTCGAGTAGAAGGGATTGTGGCTGCCGAAGATCTCATAGGCCAGAGCACCACATGCCCACAGATCGGCTTTGCCGTAGTTGAGCACGGCAAATGGGCCGGGCATCGTGTTGAAGATCTCCGGTGCCATCAGCGCTGCATTGCCGCCCTTGTCCACGTCGTGGGACACATACGGCAGGCGCAGGCCGTGCACCTTGTCCGCCAGGCAGCAGCCGAAGTCCGAAAGCACCAGCACCGGCGAGGCATCGTCCTGCAGCTCGATAAGCACATTGTCCGACTTGAGATCTCGATGGGCCACTCCGTGGCGACTCAGGTGGTTGACAGCCTCGAGCATTTGGGCCAGCAGCAGGATGCGAGTGCGCGTGTCCAGCTCCTGGTTGTCGAGCAGGCCGCGCAGGCTGTGGTCGTAGCGCTTCATCAGCAGATACAGCGACATGTTGCGCCCATAGCCCTGCGGATTGATCCTTTGCGGCTGCGCGACCGGGTACAAGAGGTGACCATCGGGAAAGTTGCGAACCTCGTCGCAAAAGAAACCAAACATGCAGACTATATTGGGGTGCGGCGGCAGGGCAACCGTCTGGTTCTGCAGCAAGCGTTCCCACTCGTCGGAGGCCTCGTTCATGCCCCGCTGACGGGCCGGCACTGTCTCCTTGTACATGGCACGCAGGATGGACAAGGCGTTGCTCTGGATGTCGTAGTTAAACATCATTTTCAGGGCCAGCGGATAGCGGTCCACAGAGCTGTTTATCTTTGGATTCGCTGAGGAATTCTGCAAGTAAAGGGAGGATGAGTACTCAAATCAAGGCTGTTTACTGATTTTTTATTTACCACATTGAAGGCACTGCTTTTGGGGTCCTGGTCCTGCTGCTGCTCCTGCTCCCTCTCCTGGGCGCCCACAAAGTCACTGGCCGCCGAGGGCTGGCTGTAGTGGAAGATATTGTCCACGGAGCCGCCAAAGTTGTGGACAAAGCGCGACATGTTCTGCAGCGGCGACATCATCTCGTGGGCACTCCAGCTATTCGGCGCAAAGGCGGGAGTGGCCTGTGGCGGCTCAGTATCGGGATGGACGGATGTCTCCCCGGAGGCCCCATCCTTCTTAAAACCCGCTGCGTAAACGACAGCGGCACAACCTTTGGCAATGGGTGGCCCGATTTCCAAGTCATCGATGCTGAACTTGCTGTCCAGCGTCTCGGAGATCTCGTCCTGGTTCCAGGCTCTCTGCAGCCGGCCAGCTGCCTCCCGAATCTCCCAGCACACGCCCTCCAGTTCATCCTCCTTGCTGAGCACACCCGATCCGGAGGCCAGACTAACGCCGATGAGGGCGAAAAATGGTGCAGAATCGCCGAAGAAAAGCTTACGGGTGGCCCGCTGGCGCAGATCCTCCGAATAGGTGGTGGTCACCCGGCTGAGGATGTTGTCGATGAAGAGTTTGCGGGCATGTTGGCCCACACGGAAGAGACCACTGCTGCTGCTGGGCGAGCTGGCATTCAGTGGTGTTCCCGCCGGGGAACTGGTGGTGCGGGGCACTACATTGACCACCGATTTGGCCGCCTGCTGGGGCGTTGTCTGGCGGGGATTGGGATGATTTAAAAGGCTTTCTACCCAAAGGGAATCTATGGCTACTCACCCGCAGCACATGGGCGGCGCTGGAGGGTAGGGGAAAGCCTCGCTTGCTTCTTGTCTTCAATTGATTCTGGTCCAAAATGTTGGCGTGTATATCACGTTTACAATAGCTGCGCAAAATGTAGCGACCATGTTTGATCAGTCGCACGGTCAGCAGTCTCACAGACATCTTTCGGCCCACAAAGACCTCGGCTTAAGTGCCTGCAATCGAAATCCCCTCTCAATTAACCATCTAATTAGTTTAAGTTAAAAATTACCTTATTTTTCTTTAGGTTTCTTGGTGCTTAACTCTGGCTGACTCTTCTTCTTCGCCAACGTTGCTCATGTGTGTGTGATCGATCGATACCGTCGATCGATAACAAAACAGCTGGTTTCGATTCGATTGTTATGTTTTTGCGTCGTAAATATAAATTTTTTGTTTGTGGGTATTGGAAGTGGGCGGTGCAGTTGAAGGGGGCGGGGTGTTGCAGAGTGGGTGGTGGTGCAACTACAAGGCAAAATCCGCGAATCCGAAAGGTTGGTTTTTCTCTGTCTCGAAAGATATATCGCCTTTTCTTCGATTCCTGGTGTGGGCTACACTGATTTTGCTCTTTTTTTTAAACTGGTCAGAACGGATAATTTACGAGAGCCAACTTGCCTGGTTGCCTTATGCTTTTTATCTGCGCCTACTCCAACGCTCGTTTCGATTTTGTCGTTAGATAATCGCTTCCAGTTCGAATTTCTTCGATCAGGAAAAAGGCCACTGAAATGAACACTTGTTTATCTGCTTTTTTTGTTTATATTCCGCTTAAAAACGGCAGCTAATAACGCTGGAATTTACGTTAAAAACAAAGAAAAAGTTAAAAACAGCATAGAGCCAGTGTGACCACTACGATTAATGGTATATTGCGGTTTAAAAATCGATAACGGTGACCCCAACCTGCGGCGTTTAGCTGGGACTCAAACCATTTAAAATTTGAAAGCCAAAAACAGTTACTTTTTTATGAAAAACGTGAAATATTTAAAAATTAAGGTATTTCTGATATTTCTTTATAAAAACCAAGACATTCATTACTTTTAATAATCTTTAAACATGGCAAATTTATTAAATTTAACTAACAACAACGATAGTAACTAAGACGAGGATCACTTGGGTCCCAGCATCTCCTTGGGGTTGACCCACTCCTTGAACTGCTCCTCGGTGATGCCGGTCTTCAGGGCCTCCTCCTTCAGGGTCGTCTTGTTCTTGTGGGCCGTCTTCGCGATCTGGGCGGACTTGTCGTAGCCAATGTGGGGATTCAGGGCGGTGACCAGCATCAGCGACTCGTTCATGATCTTGTCGATCCTCTCTTTATTGGCCTGCAGTCCCTCCACGCAGTTCTTGCTAAAGGTCATGCTGCCGTCGGCTGTGGAGAAGCAGTATTCTTACTAGGATCCTCGACAAATATCATAAAAAACCCACCTAGCAGTCGTATGGAGCGCAGCACATTCGATATTATCAATGGTTTGAAGACATTCAACTCGAAGTGCCCGTTGGAGCCGCCGATGGTCACGGCCACCTGGTTGCCCATCACCTGGGCGCACAGCATGGTCATCGATTCGCACTGCGTGGGATTCACCTTGCCGGGCATAATGGAGCTACCGGGCTCGTTCTCCGGCAACAAGAGCTCCCCCAGTCCGCAACGCGGACCCGATCCCAGCAGTCGGATATCATTGGCGATCTTCATCAGGCTGACGGCGATCGTATTGAGCACTCCATGGACCTCCACCATGGCATCCCTGGCGGCCAAGGCCTCGAACTTATTGGGCGCCGTCACGAAGGGCAGACAGGTGAGCTCGGCGATCCGCTTGGCCACCTTCTCGGCGAATCCCTTGTGGGTGTTCAGGCCAGTGCCCACCGCAGTGCCGCCCAGGGCCAGCTCGTAGACCCTCGGCAGACAGGTCTTGATCCTGTCCAGGCCGTAGGTCAGCTGCTGCGCATAGCCACTGAACTCCTGGCCCAGGGTCAGCGGAACTGCGTCCATCAGATGGGTGCGGCCAATCTTGATGATGTCCTTGAACTCATCCGACTTGGATTTGACGGCATCCCGCAGGTGGGTCACCGACGGAATCAGTCGCTCGTTCAGCTCCATGCCCACCGAGATGTGGATGGCGGTGGGGAAGGTGTCGTTGGAGCTCTGCGACTTGTTCACATGGTCGTTGGGATGGACCGGCTTCTTGCTGCCCAGTTCGCCACCCATCATCTTGATGGCCGCATTGCTGATCACCTGCGAAGTATTAAGAAAATATTTTAAAAAGCTAAGCAATTATATTTAGTTTATAATCCTTTCTATTCATATAAATTTAATAAATGTTTAAAAAACATTTTTCTTATAAATTACCTTTTTACAGAACATATTTAAAGTAAAACACTTTACAACACTTGATTTTGTTGAAAAATATTTTTGAAAATGCACATATTTGAATAATTTATTTGCAAAAACTTTACGATAATTAAAACCAAAAATAAAATAATGACGGTTTTGTATCGATAATGAATCTTAGCTAACGAATACCATCTGTTTTAGAATAGTTTTTACAAAATTCTTAAATTTTTTCAATATTCTAGAAAAAATTTCGAAAATAGAATTAAAAAAATTGAGAAATTCGTCCAACATTGGAATATTATGGAAATTATTTCATTATCCATTATCCTAGTAGAGGACTTGGCAATATTCGGCCTCAAAGCCTTTAATAGTACCTATAATACCTCGTACTATATCACTTTACCCTGCTCCCCACTCAATCTCACCTCGTTGGTGTTCATATTGGACTGGGTGCCGGAACCAGTTTGCCAGATGACCAGTGGGAAGTGCCCCTGCTTGTACAGCTTGCCGGAGATCACATCGTCGCAGGCGCAGGAGACGGCGTCCGAGATCTTGCCGTCCAGGCCGAACTCCTTGTTGACCTCGGCACAGGCCTTCTTTAGAATGCCCATGGCCTGGATCACAGGCATCTGCGGGCAGTGGGGTAATAAGTTAAGGAGGAGAGCTCTCAATAGCTGGAGAATCCCTACCGGCATGCGCTCGGCTATATCGCCAATGGGAAAGTTCAGCTTGGACCGCATCGTCTGGGCTCCATAAAGCTTGTCCGCCGGCACCTTGAGCTCCCCAAAGGTGTCCTTCTCCATGCGGAACTTCTCGTTCTCCTTGCCCTTACCCTTGCCTTTGCCCTTGTCGCCCTGCGAAAAGCGTTCCATCTAGAGAATAGAACCCCACATGCCAACTCTACTCACTTCCTTGGCCCGCAGACCACCGCCAGCCACCCAGAGATGGCGTCTGGCCAGGATCAGGCTATTGATTTGCTTCAGCATTTTCAGTTATTATTGATCTGCGATTCCGAGCGATTCATATACAAACGAACTTAAGCCCGACAAGCTTGGAAAACCGACAAATATGAAATTCCGATGACAGCGATGGGTGAATTTTGGGGTCAGACGGCGGCCGGTTGGCCTACTGCCTACTGCTCTACTTGGGTCCCAGCATCTGTTCCGGGCGCACCCACTCCTTGAACTGCTCCTCCGTGAGGTAGCCCAGATTGATGGCCTCCTCCTTGAGGGTCGTTCCGTTCTTGTGCGCCGTCTTGGCGATCTTGGCAGCCTTGTCGTAGCCAATGTGGGGATTCAGGGCGGTGACCAGCATCAGGGACTCGTTCATGATCTTGGCAATGTTCTCGCGGTTGGCCTGGATGCCACTCACGCAGTTGGCAGTGAAGGTCCTGCTGCCGTCAGCTAAAAAGGAAATAAAAGAATATAGAAGCCGCATAATCAAAACCCTTCATCTGCCAAGCTTACACAACAGGCGAATGGAGCGCAGCACATTGGACACGATCAGGGGCTTGAACACGTTCAGCTCGAAGTGTCCGTTGGAGCCGCCGATGGTCACGGCCACCTGGTTGCCCATCACCTGGGCGGAGAGCATGGTGAGCGACTCGCACTGCGTGGGATTCACCTTGCCGGGCATGATGGAGCTGCCGGGCTCGTTCTCCGGCAGCGATAGCTCGCCCAGGCCGCACCGCGGACCCGAACCCAGGAAGCGGATGTCGTTGGCGATCTTCATCAGGCTGACGGCGATGGTATTCAGGACACCATGGACCTCGACCATGGCATCGCGGGCAGCCAGGGCCTCGAACTTGTTGGGCGCAGTGACGAATGGCAGGTTGGTCAGCTCGGCAATCTTGGCCGCGCACTTCTCGGCGAATCCCTTGCGGGTATTCAGACCAGTTCCCACGGCAGTGCCGCCCAGGGCGAGCTCGTAGACACGTGGCAGACAGGCATCGATCCGCTCCTGGGCGTAGGCCAACTGCTGGGCATAGCCGCTGAACTCCTGACCCAGGGTCAGGGGCACCGCGTCCATGGTGTGGGTACGTCCGATCTTGATGATGTCCTTGAACTCCTCCGACTTGGCGCGCAGAGCGTCGTGCAGCGTCTTGATCGCCGGCTTGAGGTTGTTGTTCAGCTGCAGGGCCACCGAGATGTGGATGGCGGTGGGGAAGGTGTCATTGGAGCTCTGCGACTTGTTCACATGATCGTTGGGATGCACGGGCGTCTTGGAGCCCAGCTTGCCGCCCAGCAGCTCGATGGCGCGGTTGCTGATGACCTGGTTAGCGGGCAAGGTAGAGTTATAAAGAAGTGGCCAATGAAGGAGATGATGAGTCCCCAACCCACCTCATTCACATTCATGTTGCTCTGGGTGCCGGAACCCGTCTGCCAGATGACCAGCGGGAAGTGGTCGGCGTACAGCTTGCCGGAGATCACATCGTCGGCCGCCTTCGAGATCGCATCGCTCACCTTGCTGTCCAGTCCGAACTCCTTGTTCACCTCGGCGGCGGCCTTCTTCAGGATGCCCATGGCCTGCACCACGGGTTTCTGGGGAGGAGAGATAGGATCATAAGTATATCAGATACTATAAATGTTTTTAAAAGGTCTTACAACCAAAAACAGTACCATTTCCTTTAGGCTCGATCATATAACTCTCAAGTTAACCACTTAATCCCACATTTTTAGATGGTTCCAGTTCTGTTCTCCACTTTTTTTGTTTTCTATGAATTACTTGGCCTACATTTTTTGGATTCTTAAACTCAATCGATGCATTTAAATCCATTTTCCATAATTTACAATGCATTGCAACTTTTCTAAGCCTTGAAAAAGCGCATTAATCTCGAATGTACAAATGTATTTTCTCCGTTTTTGGTAAGCAAGGCTAAGTTTCCACATTATTATACTTTGTAATTAGCTAAACCTCGCTACTTTTTGAACCTTGAACATAAAATCGAAAATAAAGAACTGAATATACTTAATCTAACAGTTGGAAACTTGTTTTAATATACATAAATTTTACAAATATTTTTCAGAAAACCTTATTAAGTGATGGGAAAATGATTGCTATATAGCAAATTAATTAAGAGGGTACTTATTCAAAAGATATGAAGTCATTGAAAAGTTAATTAAAATGATTGGTACTTGGGTTTTTTCACATAAAACCTAAAAAGGGTAGCCAATAAATTAAAAATTCTAATAAGTAATGATATAGAGACTCGGTTCCATTGTCATTATTTACCCAAAGCTTTAGCCAGTAACTTTTAATTATATAAACGACGGGGGTTAATTACTCCTCGAGATTTACGATGGGAATTACTAGGCGGTATTACTCACGGGCATCCGTTCGGTGGCCCCTCCGATGGGGAAGTTGATCTGGGATCGCATCGTCTGGGCGCCATAGTATTTGTCCGCGGGAACCTTCAGCTCGCCAAAGGTGTCGCTCTCCACGCGAAATTCCTGGGAGGCCTGCGGGGAAAATTACCAGATTAAGAGCGGGCTATACGAAGAATACATATTTAGGGGGGCTCATCTGACCATTTCAAGTGAGATAGTTGATAGATGAGAGATAAGTTGGTTGCAATCGGAGCTGGGAAATCACAAGTGAGAAACCAGAGGACGAACACTCGACGACGGCTGCTGCTCGAAGTTAACTGAGGCGTTGAACAACGGAGACCGATAAGACCGGGCGCCTCTACTCTATAAAGTGAAATAAATCTAAGCCCCGAGTGAACGGCGAACAGATTCTTGAAAGAGCGCTCTCAACAAAAAACAAATTGGAACTGTGGAGGTGTAAAAAGAGGGCGGTTCTCGAGGGGACCGAAGACTAGGCACTGAAGACCCTACTTGGCATGGGGTGCTTTGCTAATCAGCTGCGCTTTGGCACTTAGGAAACAGAACAGGCCACAAAAATAACACTCAAGGTTCAAAATATATCATAAATATATAATCTACAAGGAACTAAAAGTATATTCTGGTTCTTATCCTAACCATTCTAACTTTATTTTTATTAAGAAACTCTTGATCAACTTGTTTTAATTTACTGTATCTATGGAAAATGTTCAGGGTTCGTTAACTTAGAGTAGTATAACATGAAATATTGTACTTAAAATGCAATCTTTGTTGAAAAAAATGCACTCAATGGCATGAATCATCCTATGAATCCTATGTATATTCGAAAAATTTCTAAAACACAATCGAATCTTTATTCCACACAAAAAATATTAATAATAATTCTTTAAAATTTAATGTAAGTTAATCAAAAAAAAGTGAAAGGTACCAAGTTTATTGATTAATTTTAGATTAAAAGCATTATCTGCGAGCAAAAAGTTATAATATAGGTTGTTAAGGCTTAGAATTTAAAAAACTTTTTATTTTTTTAATTCCTAGTGCTAATATTTTGACCAGCAATGTGTGATGGTATCACTTTCCTTAAATTTATGAGTGTAATTTATGCCCGACTGTTCCTACTATCTGGTACCATATATATAAAGCGATTATCTGAATAACAGGGAGTGTATTACAGTGGTCGGCAATTAAATATTACCATGCTTACGAATATTTATAAATTAACCGGTTTTAATTCAATTGCCGAAAACAAGAATTTGCTGAGCAGCAAAATTTCTTGAATTACAACTCGTTTCGCGAGTTTTTTTCGCGGTGTGAGTTTGTTTTGTTCGTTTTTCTCATGTGATTTGAGTGCGAATTGCAAAAAAAACTAAAACCTAAGAAAAATTGAGTGAAAAAATCAATGCAGCGGCTTCCAATTGGAAGGCCAGCCCGAAAGTCCAATTGGACTGGGTCCACAAGTGGTCGAAGTTGTAGTTGTACAAGATGCTTCCAGTGGCTGGCTGCTGGAAGGCGGTCACTTCCATTTTCCATTGTATAATGATTACGAAACGCCGGCTTTTTTTTATGCGTTTTCCTTTGCACTTCTTTTCGCCTTGTTTTGTTTACAAATAAATGCATTTTTGGAGTTATAGGCGGTTGATGGGCGAAACAAGCATTACATAAGGCGCGATATTGGCCATATCGAGGGAAAATATATCCAATGTTAATTTGAAATCCTTACCAGGCGCAAACTTCCAATGGCAGCCCAGGGTTTCGTAATTTGCTGAATGCCGCGAAGCGAGGAGCGTTGCAATAACGGTAGCACCATCTTTATGCTTATTTCTTAATTAAGTAATTAACAAAATAAATAAGTTTGCCAAGTGATCTTTCACGGACGAGCCCACCACAACAACACCAACAAAAACAACAACAAAGCTTCGATGCGCGGGTGCAGACTTTCGCTTATCGATAGTTGTCATCGATTGTTGCTAAAATTATAATTGACAAATATTGAGATTTAAAAAATCATTAAAGAAAAGGGTTAAATGTTAATCAAAATACAATTTTAATATTGTAATATATCAAATAGATAACAAGCTTTGGAAAATTGTTAGGTTCACACATACTTTATACGGAAATACCTAACAGCTCCCAGCTTTTGCTGTAAGAAAACAAATCTTTCATGTTTTCAAAATTAATAAACTTTAATATTCCATTTTTGCCAATAACTTTTGCACACTGCAACTATCGAATATCGATAGCGGGCAGCGCCACAACGATAACCCATCGATTGTTACGCAGGCCAACAGCTGTTTCTACTGAAATCGGAAATAAATTCGGGAACTTTGAAGCGAGCCTGCAATGTCGGCGTTTGTGAAAACCGTGGGCCTGGCCCAAAAGCTGTGCGCCGCCAATCCCGCCGTGGCTCGCCAGGCGATCCGCAGCAGTAAGTCCCACGGCGGCGGAGCAGGAATCCGGCGAACCTGCACCTCTGTTTACCCTCTTGTTTACGTAACTTTTGCCTGGGCCAAGCTAAAAACTCGTTTTTCTATTTCTAGTGGCTGGCTGGAACAAGGACTTCAAGCCGGCACCCTATCCACAGACGGAGAAGGAGCGCCTGGCGGCGGCCAAGAAGTACTACCTCCTGCCGGAGGAGTACAAACCGTATGCGGACGACGGCCTGGGCTACGGCGACTATCCCAAAGTGGGCGGCGGTCTGGGCGTAGAGGCCAAGGACACCTACTATCCCTGGGACTATCCGGAGCACAAGCGTAACCAACACGAGCCCGTAAGACGGACACCCAGCTAGCTAGCTCCATAGATCTCCATTCAATTTGCAATCTGTTCCCGCTCTAGATCTCGGCGGATCACGATCTGTACAGCGAGGACCGCTGGTCGCAGGCAGAACAGCCACGCTACAAGAACTCGTACTACTTTGTCTGCTTCCTGGGCGTCATGTCCGGCTGCCTGGCCCTCTACTACTGGCTGGAGGACAAGAAGATGTACCGCCCTGTGGCCGCCAAGCAATATCCCGGCGATGGCGTCAAGCACTACACCTTCGAGAAGTAGAGACAACAACAGCACCCTCCTCTCGATCGCTCTGCGGGCCTCGTTTTTATTTCATAGGCAATTAATCAACGCATCTGTACAATTAAAATGAAAAGAAACCAAGCTGAACTTGAGATGAGCGTTTATTTCGGCGAAAGCAAGGAGGATTTTGGAGCGTAATCTGACCTCTCAATTAAAAATCATCCTAGGATTGTGCTAAACAATGTTTATGGTCCCGAAAAATAAAGGAAACAACTGCCTCTGCCCGTTGAAAGTGTGAAGAAACCAGCTTAAACTTGAGATGAACGTTTATTTTGGCGAAAACATGAATGATTTGGAAAGTAACCTGACCACAGAGGGGTCTACGAATCCTTAATGCGCTTTAAACTCTAGACTTACAGCTAAATACAATGATTAGGTGAGCGAAAAAAAATCAAGGTTGTGGAAACAGAAACTTAACTAGGTAGATTAGGGTGTAATAAACTGCTGTCCGGCCTTGATCACTCCACAATGTAGTTGGGGTGCACCACCAGCAGGGGATCGTCCTCAGTTTGCTCATCCTCCTGGCCCTGTCCCTTGATCCTCGGCTTCAGCTGGGAGGTCTTGAGCGGAATAATGACCTGGTCGTGGTAGATGAGCCGATCGATTAGCTTCTCGATGAGGTTCTTGCGCGAGATTAGCTCATCCTCGGACTCGATTTGCTCGGCCACCTGCTCCAGATACCAGGTAACCACATCGCTGCGCTTGATGCCCGTATCGCTGCCCTCCACCTCGCAGCGAGCCTCCTCGCCGCGCATGTGCAACACCAGCATGGTGGAAAGATTCTTGTAGTCCTCGAAGGACAGCGTGAACTTCTTCTTCTGCACAGCGGCGCTGCCGGAGTTGTCCATGTTTTCATCAATATTGGCCGCCGCTCCGTTGTTCTCCATGTCAATGTCGTGCTGGATGCCATCGTCCACATCCAGACCCTCGTCGTCGTCCAGATGAATGTCCGGTTGCTCCACTCGAATGATGGACTTGTTCAGCAAGCGGAAGGCCTCCTTGACGTGGCGCTCAAGCACGCGATTGGAGCACTCCAGCTTGGCCATGGCCTCGCTCAGCCGAATCATGGACTCCAGCTGACGCACCGTGATCCTCCAGGTGCTCCTGCCCGAGGTGCCCGTGTCGCGCTGCCGCAAATGTCCGTAGTTCTCCACCAGCATCTTGCCGGCCTCCTGGCCAATCACCGGCTTAAATTGCCGCGCAAAAGTCACATAGCGAAGGACCTCTTCGCGGGTATAGGCCCGCTCCACCGACTCCTCGATGTTCGAGTGCAAATCGACGATCTTGCGGGCAATGGCATAGTCCACCACCTCGTTGCATTCGTCCACGAGGATGAAGAACAAATCAAAACGCGACATAATGGGTGCAGACAGCTGGATATTCTGCTGCAGACTCTTGGAACGATCGTAGCGTCCGTTGATGGGATTGGCGGCGGCCAGAATGGATGTGCGCGCATTTAGAGTAGCTCGGACTCCAGCGCGTGCTATCGAGATGGTCTGCTGCTCCATGGCCTCGTGGATGGCCACCTGATCGCGCTGGTCCATCTTGTCGAACTCGTCGATGCAGCAAATGCCATTGTCCGCCAACATGAGGGCTCCCGCCTCGATGACGAAGTCAAAGGACTCCTCATCGCGCACGACAGCTGCCGTTAAACCCGCCGCCGAGGAAGCCTTTCCCGAGGTGTAGATGGCTCTGGGCGAGAAGTCGGAGACCTGCTTGAGGAACTGTGACTTGGCCGTACTGGGATCGCCCACGATGCACACATTGATATCACCACGCAGCGAAGTCTTTTCGGTGGTGGTCTTGGCAACGCCGCCAAATTGCTGTAGAAGAATGCCCCGCTTGACCTCATCATTGCCATAGATCGAGGGGAACAGGCTGCTGATCAGGTTCTGGTACAGATTGCGGTCCTTGGACATCTCGTAGATCTTATGCCACTCGGCGTCCGTCATTTGCTTCTTCATATCCTCCGCCGTGACCTCCGACATGGGCAGATCGGTGCCGCCAAAGCGGGCTGTTGTGGCCTGAACGCTGCAGGCCAGGAATGCCATCCTGTAGGTGAGCTCCCGCATGCCCAGGGCCTTTAGCCCAGTTACTCCCTCCATTCCCTCACCTGGCTTGTGCCGCGAACTGGTCTCCGTCCGAGTTCCCACTCCTCCCAGGACACTTACATCCGGTACCACGATCAGAGTACCCGTAAAGTCATAGCGATCGCCAGCCTGAACGGTTTCCACCAGCTCCGAACGCAAAATGATCTCCACCGCGCGGGGAATACAGCCGCGAGGCAGCTCCGCCTGCGTTTCCTGGATGCGAATCTTCTGGAAGTCCAGGAACAGACTCTTCTCCACATCCAGCATGAAGCGACGGCGATTGGAGCACACGGGATTGCGGCAAATGGTGGGATTGGTGAACTTGAACTGCTGCTCCACATTCCGGATCTCCGTCTGGCAGTCCAGGCACATGAACACCCCAGAAACTAGCTCCGGGTGAACGGGATGGGTGCGCACCACCTGGCCGGAGATGCGGATGAGAGTGCCGATCTTGGAGGTGGTTAGATCGCGCACCTTGTGCCGCGTGGGCACCTCCGTGAAGGCCACATAGCAATCCTTTTGGGTCTTCAGACCAATCCGGTCCTTTACGTAGTTCGAAACGGATTGGCAGAGGAAGGGATAGATGTGGTAGTACTCCTCGATGATGGCGGTGGCCAGGTTCTGGTCGTACTTCTCCACATCCTCGAAGCTGACCTCCAGGGTGCAGCGATCCGGGGACTCCAGGCTGGCCGCCGGGCGCGTGTACTTGATCTCGCCATCCTCCTTGAACTCCTCGAGGAAATCCTGGAAAAGCTTCTGGGCCCGAATGCCCACCTCGTCCTTGACGCGCAGCTGGCCGACCTGAGCATCCGCTACATCCATTTTGGGTCACTGTTCGATTGGAACTGGTAAATAAACGCAACGCTAGGTAACGCGCTAAATTTTGGATAGGTTTTTCTTATGTTTACAGCTGCGTGCTTTGCCAATTTTTGGCGCCTTTTTCTGACAGTTGCCGGGGGGTGGCAACGCCGGCCAGCAGGGATGCCACTACGTTAATGTCAAATGTCAACGTAAGTCTGCGGTCACCCTAAAATCCACTAAATTTATATTTTATTCACTTTCTTACATCAGGTTCTCCGGCATTAATAGCATGTATCATTTAATTAACAGGATAATTATAGTTTACTCCTAGTTAAAAATCAGAGAAGTTTTGCTTTGGAATTTCAGTGTTGCCAAGGGCAACCTATTAGTTAATTAATAAATGTTTTATAAATAGGTACACACTTATGTTTTTAGTCCTTAAATTAAATCAAGGTCTTCTTGCTGATTTGACAGTTGGTAAGATTTTAAGAGATCATTGAGGTATGGACATTAGATTTTAACTTATGGTCACTCAAGTTTTTTAAAAATTCAGAAGTTTTGACATTTTTAACATTCAAAAAACAAAAGCTTTAGTAGAATTATACATATGTAGTTCAAGACCAGAGCCTGATATAGATATAAAGGTAATATAAAATAAACGATATATGATTTTCTGGAAATAAAATCTTTATTGATTTGTAAAAACATAAAAATAAGGTGAACTTAAATTGAAATTTTTTTAATAAAGTTTTCTTTATTGGCGCTTTCTTAACAGCTGTTGTCGATAGATCCACCAAAATAACGCCTCCTGCCGTCGAAGAACGATAACCCGATAGCTTAAGACCAAAAAACGCTGCGAAGATATCGATAGACCACGAATTCTGTGAAATAATTTTATATTTTATTGATTTTGGCGAAATTCTCGGTTAACCAGGTAAAAGAAAACGTGTTTCGAACCGCTGCACGTGCGCTAAGTGGCTGCACCTGTCCGCCGGCACCGTCCAGGCCACGAAAGTCGGTGTGCTGGGCCACCGGAATCGGGAATCACTGGAGTCTCTGTGGTCCACTTGCACCACCACCGCCCCCCTAGGAGTTGCGCCCCCTTTTAAATTACAGAGAAGTGTCGCCTTTTCTCGGAAAATGGTGGACGCCGCCAGGCAAATGCTCGACGAGCTGATGGGCAGGAATCGCAATCTGCATCCCTCGGAGGCGGGCGCTAAAGTCAATTGGGAGGATCCGGAGGTGAGCACGTTGAAGGCTAACATCGTGGGATAACCTCTCCAATAATCCCTCAATTTTTAACTTGATACCCCCCAGTTTTGTCAGTTCTACAACGTCAAGTTCTGCCCCCACGATCTGTTCATAAATACCCGCGCGGATCTGGGTCCCTGTGCCCGTATCCACGACGAGGAGGCCCGTCACCTGTACGAGGACGCCCGTCCCTCGCAACGGAAGCGCCAGTACGAGGATGAGTTCCTGCGCTTTTGCAATGTGATGCTGCACGATGTGGATCGAAAGATCCAAAAGGGCAAACAGCGTTTGCTCCTCATGCAGAAGGATCAGCCCAATGCTCCAGCTCCATTGAGCAGGCATCAGGAGCAGCTGGTCAACCTGAATGCCAGGATCAACAAGCTGCTCTCCGAAGCGGAGGAGGCTGGCATTCGTGGGGACGTGGATCAGGCCCAAGATCTGATGACCCTGTGCGAGGAGCTCAAGGAGGAGAAGGAACAGCTGGTGCAGCAGTACGAGGCCCATACCAAGGCCATCAGTAGCATCAGTTTGAGCAGGTCACCCGAGCACGAGCTGCACAACAGTCCGGGCACAAATCCCAGCGAGGAAACCCCAAACACCCCTCTTCCAGCCGCCGCGGCCGCCACCACCGCCGATGATGCTCTGGAGGCTGCTCCAAGTTCTGCAGTAGCAGCAGCAGCAGCAGCAGGAACCTCTCCACCGCAGGATGGCGAAGGAGCTGGAGCAACCGGCGAGGAGAAGACAGAGAACAAGGCGGCTGCCTGGTCGCATGACTCCCTGCCCGAGAAGCAGATGAAAGTGTGCGAGATCTGCGGCGCCTTTCTGATCGTCGGCGATGCACAGCAGCGGATCGAAGACCATTTGATGGGCAAACAGCATTTGGGCTACTCCAAGCTGCGCAACGCGGTGGCCGAGATCAACGATGCGCGCCAGAAGGAGCGCGAGCAGGAGGATCGGCGTCGGCGCGAGGGTCGAGTTCAGCGCTTCCACACCTACGACAACAGGCGGTGAGGATTCTAGATACCCAACCCTAAAATAGATAGATATGCTTTTGGAAGGTAGAACCATGTAAACACGAATTTCTTTAGAATGATAGATATTTTTAGCATCCCGGAATTTTCGGATTATTAGCTACATTGTCTCTCAGTTGGCATTTTGCCTTTTCAGCTAATCCAGCAGTGTGCTTAGCCATGTCTAACCCCACATCTTATAGATACCTTGGGAAGTTTCGAAAACAAGAATTCGTTCTTTTTCTTTTTCTTGTTAATTACAACAAAATTGGCAGAATGCCGTTCAATGTGACTATGAGTAATGCTGCTAAGTTTGTTTACTTTGCGTGTTTATTTTATCACTTGGTTACTGAAATCAAATTGACTAGATGCTTTGCAAGACAATATGATGTCATAGTCATACATTAGCTGCACATAGTATTGCATTTTTATGAGTAAAAGTATCTAATGTGTTATTTTCTCTTGGCAATCCTTTAGCGAGCCACGCAACGAGTACCGAGAACGAAGTCGCGACTATGTCCAGAATCGCCAGCCCTCGGATCGGCGACACCGTAAGTTCCCCGCTTCCGTTTTGGAGACCGGGGTTGCGCTTGCACTTGCACACGGCACTGGAGCTTTTATTCAAAACCCCGCCTTTTCTATTCCAGATCACCATAAGTCGCACCACAGCTCCCACCATTCGTACTCGCACAGTGGTGGCGGTGGCGGTGCCGGTGGGGGTGGCATTAGTGGCAACCGGAGCAGCCGGAGCCATCACAACCATAATCACTACCGCCACGAAAGCAGGGAGCGACATTGCCGTAGCCGGAGCCGCAGCCGCTACTAGAGACCAAATAAAAAAACAACAGAATATTAACCAAGTGAAAAACCAGAACCACAAGTAAATGACGTGTAGAAGTATAAGCTGAAAGTCAGGAGCAGGAGTTCCCAAAGCCCCTAAACGAAACCACACACAACTGAATATGATCAAGAACACACAATCTCTCGCCCATCTGCAATCCTCAATCTTCACAATCCGTAAGCAGCAGCTGCCGCAGCGAAAGGCGGCAGCATCGAGGTACCCAAAAAAAAAAAAAAACAAAAAATCATTAACAAAATTTTGCAAAATAATATGTATCAGAAAACAGTTAAAAAGAAACAGTATCTGAGCTGGCAGAGCGAGTGCGCTGAGGTGAGTCGAACACTTGATAGACCCGTAAAAAGTAACACTACGGCGCCATTGTGCCACTCCACATTCCGTAGACATACTCGTTTTCGTACCATAACTATATATCGATCTTTTATATCTGTGTACACACACGTGTCCCCCTCAATGTGTGTACCCAGTTGGGTTCAGATCCGTCGAGGATTTCACGAAGGTCAGTCCTTCAAAAAAGACAGACGGACGAACGAATACAAGTTTATTTTAAATTCTTTCTTATGATGTATTATGCTTAAAGGTTATCTGCTTCAGTTTTCAACACACTGGCTTAAACATATTTAATTTTGATCTTTAAAGGAAATGTTTTTAAACTCTAAAAGATTTTACGTTTATTTTCAAGTCTAACAAACTCTATTAATTTTAATAGAAAGCGAAGTTTTTATTTTCAAAATAAATATATATACATTTTAGTCATCAGGTTTCTAACGATTGTTATTAGAAAAGCAAAAATCAGTAAAAGTAACCAGTAAATATTAAAAGAGTTGTAATTAAATATTAACGCAAGTCATATTCGTATTAATAGTTAATAGATAAATTATTTTATTAGTCTTCTATTATATTTTGGAGTGGTTCCATAGTTTGAAGATCATTTAAGATCAGTTTGTGTCAGACTTGGGTTTTGTTTTACCTAAAATAGAATAGGGAATTTCGCAATAATCTTTACAGTGTTTAGCAATCCGGTTTCTATATAGATAGAGATAGGGATAGATAGAGGACTAGGGCGTTACGGAGCGTTCTTTGGACGTTTCCCTTGCAATTGGGAGTGGGACAGTGACTGAACCAGGTATTTACCAAGCCTTACTGTTATCTCTATGCGCTTAACTAACCCAACAGAAACAGATCCACGCATCTCATGCAATCCTCTCCGCACACTCCCACCCCCCACACACCTATCTACGCCACCCCCAAAACACAAGAAAACACCCCATAGTCCATAAACCATAAATGATAAATGTATATATAGTAATATATATAGTGACCTAGAGAGAGAGACTCGTACTGCATGTGCTTCTGGCTTGGCTTGGCGACTGGGTTGCTGGGTCATTTTGTGTGCGATGGGAGGTTACGGGTTTCGAGTTCCAAAGATGAGGTACGTAGTCGAAAATGTGAGAAAGTGACGGACTGAGGGAGTGAGAAAGAGAGAGGAGCACAGGTACATTTGATCAATCGATAAAAACCAAACAACCGAAAAGCCGTTTCCAAGGAGGAAGCTTTGAAATATTGCTATCCTAATTCGAGTCCGATTGTTTGAAATATTTAATACCAGTTCTTCTAGACTTTTAAGCCTTATTTCCCATCAGCTTATTAGAAATTGTAATATAAATATTGAAGTATTGGTAAAATGATGTGAATATTTTTTGTTTTACTAGAAATTCATGAGTTTAGCGAACTTTAAAGTAAGTGCTTGCCTTGGAAGGGGTTCTTGAAGGCTTCGGCTTGCCGTCGTAGATCTACATGTTCCTTTTTTTTGGTATCCCTCTCTCATTGTTGTGGTGTTCTGCCCCTCCCATCCCCCTATGCACTATCGTATTTCTTAAGATAAAAAAAAAAAAACTAACCCCAGCGAAATCTTCAAGCCAAGATTCCAAGACACCCACGAAAAAACACGAGGTAATTGAATTGCTAAATCGAATTAAATTATAATCAATAAAAAAAAAAAACAAGCTAGGCAGAGAGCAGAGGGAGACAGCAAACAGAGCACAGACAGAGAGGGCGAGAGAGTTCGAGTTCCTAAACCCATACAAGTGTATGTTCATGTTCCCCCTCCTCTTCACCAACAGGTAAATTGTGACTGACCCCCGACCCCAAAAAAATAATGATATTGATATTGATTAAGCCCATTTTTGCCATTTCTGCCATGTGACACGATCAGCCGTAGGTTGAATCTCGGTCCAGAGCTAAGAAAACTCCTCGTAGATGTATGTTCTGAACTGTTCGTGCCACAAATAAATAAACCACACACTCAGATGACTCCTGAGCCTATTTCTTTAAACACGATCAGCTCGAAATTAGTCTAAGATCCGCTATCCACCTATTTACCACCCAAAACTTTTGGTCTGGCTCACTCAACTAACACTTTTCTTTCTGCAAACGAATTCCAGGAGCTGCCAACTGAAGAACGGAACCCAAAATTATAGAAATGATTGAAAGGGATATATATGAAGAGAAAGAGAAAGAGAGAGAGAGAATGAGAGATATATATAGAGAGAGAAGAAGAACCAACCAGGTAACTTCTATGCCACACCTCCCCACATAAATGTTTCTTCACGACAGACAGACCGAGATCCAAAGTCCGTAATCCTGAAATCCAGAAATCAACGATCTTCAAACGGCGATCAACGAACGATCAGTGATCGGAGAAAGAGAGAGAAGAGTGAAAGAGAAGGCAGAAAGAGACACTCGTGTAGAACTTGTATTAGGCATGATGATACAATACAAACGAGGTGAATTTCAATTTCTCTCATCTACTTATAACTATTATGTATATTATTATATAACTCCAATATCCATTACTCTCCACCCATCCTTCGATCGGTCTTAATAATCGTAATTGAGAACGCGCGGGTTGTTAGCTGTCAGTTAAATATTAAACCATTCGAAGAACCGTACATATATATGAATGTATGGGCCGCTTTAGTTTTGCGTCCTCACAGGCTGAGCTCCCGTTTACCCCATGCCTGCAAGGACCTCACTACCCCTAGTAAACTTAGATCCTATTCACTAATCCATCACCCCTTTTGTTTTTGGTTATTACGATCACCTAGCAAATTAATCAATTGAATTGAATTCCCAACGGGCAAGCAAAAGTTAGAAAAAGAAGAAAAACGTTTACGAATGCATATTTAAGTATAGAGTAACCAGTCAATACAATTTGATCGATCGCCTGTAGTTATGTAAAGATGTTTTTAATTATGAATTACGATATATAAGTATAAAACATTCTATTGAGAGACTCGCAATAATTTTCTAATAAAGATCAAAGTAAATCCCGAAAACGAAATCGAAGGTGTTGTTTTCTTTATAGCTAAACTTTTTCTGGGTAAATATAGTTTAATAATATATCAATTTGATATATAATTTTACTTTAAATTGATTAATTTTATTTAAACCGTTGCTTATTTTCCCAACACTTCCATATATTTTAAAGACCGCTTTAGTTTCAGTTATAACAATATTCTGTTTGTATATTTATTAATGTATAGGTTCATTTAATATTAATAATATTTATAAATTTGTTGCCGTTTTACTGTATGTATTTGCTTTAAATGTAATATCTACAACATCTATTTATGCAAGCTGATCGAGGGGGTGAACATATGCTAAATACAGTGCGTTTCGGGGCATTAAGGCAGTATGGGTGGCCGCTTTGGAACATCTTTATAGGAAAGCATTTACAAAGGCCATTTAAGAGATGAGCAAAAATCAAGTGATTTTTCAAGTGATGAACCATTCGCAGACAGTCAGTTGAAAGAACAGACCACAATTAAAAGTCACTTGTGGGTACAATGGGAAACGTTAAAATTAATTAGATAATAGTGTTAAATTTTCGAGCCTAAAGTAATATCAGTTGTTTAAACAACACGTAAATGCAAGCATAAATCAATGCAAACCAGCTTTTTAGGGGGCCTACAATCTTTTTGGTAAACCGAATTACACTTGTGAAACGCACTGTTGAAGCACATATTCAAACTTTACAACATTCGTGGCTTGGTTGACATTTCACAAGAAAGCCAATTTTAACAATCATGTCTTTTCAGGGGCTAACAAACAAAAGTGAAATATAAAAAAAGAATGGATTTTATTACCAAACAATAATAATAATCATACTCGTATAATAGGGATACAAAAATGGTATATAATAGTAATGATAAAAAAAATATTTGCTTTTTGGGGGGGAATCCTGCGAACATAGATTGAGTACCAACAGAAAAAGTTATATTTGCATTGCTTAACTTTATACAATTCGCTCAATTTGTTCTCTTGTTTACTATACACTTTCGACTTATAACGACGATTACCTGGAAATTCTTCCGGGGAAAATCGTTTACATAGTTGATCTTGTTGTCGGGACTTAAGGGCTGGACTGTAAACGGTGCAACGGCTGCAGGCTGTGATATTCAACGGCAGCTGCATTGTTTACAATCCAGCTAAAGAGTTAGTTATAGGCTAATATAGCTAGAGAATAGCAAGTAGCAGGGTGTGTTGAAGTTGAAGTTGAAGTGTGTGTGTTTTCTGTGGGGATGAGAGCTTTCGGGAATTCCAGCCTAGCACCAACGCCTCCGCCTTCCGTTCAGATGGACATCTGCTCCTGGTCCGCCTCCGCTTGTGCCTCCTCCTCCTCCTCCTCTTCCTCCTGCGTGAGACATCGCCGGCTGAGGCTTCCGGTGGTCCTCTGTTAGTGACAGTGCTCGGTGACATCCACGATGACCGACTTCTTCCAGCAGAACAGGAAATACCCAACGGCGGCGCCCAGGACGACCATCAGGCAGAGCCACACGTTGTAGGTCATGAAGATCAGCATGAGCAGGAAGGACAGGGTTACCTGGAGCACGTGCAGCAGCGTCTGGAGCAGGTGGTTAACCGACAGCATCGAAGGTCTGTTCATCGAGAGAATTGCATTTAGTTATAGCATGGCATCAAGTGTATCTCAGACAAAATTAGCAGGACAACAGAAAGTACATAACTGAACGGCACAAAAATCAGAACATAACAAAACAAAACGATATAGGACATAACAATACAGGGACTATAAATGGGGTGATGCTATAACGACCTGCGGGCATTATGACACTTTCAAAAGGGTCATTGAACCGCGATGGGCCTTATCACACTTTTAAGAGTGACATAACGCCCGCTGGTGCTATGACATGCACCCATATAAATGTATACTTCGGTTTTGAGTGTGGGGTTTACCTGCTCTAAAGTTCTATGGTTAGATTAAGCTACCAGTGTAAATTAGGGTTAGACTCTAAACTACTAATTTTCAATTGGTAGTATAACTACTGTGTGCTCTTTACAGGTGTGTAGCCAAAGTGTAATACTATATCTTATGGTCCAGATATCTGTACAAATTACAGGGCAATTTGCCAACCGATACACAGCTGTTGCAGGTTTTTCCCCATTAACTGGCAGATGGACGGACATATCGTATAGCCAACATCGTAGACAAATTAACGCAAACTTAAGTGAGGCATAGAAATTATACAGAGACGGGCAAATACATTGGTTGGACGGGGTGGGCAGGTGGTCAAGTGGTCAAATGGTGGGGAAATGGAGCGATACTTACGGTTGCTTGTGCACAACTTCGCCCACGTATCTAAAAAAGGATCGATCGAAGCGTGCCGGGGGGACACCACACGATTGCGGATGCGATTCGCGGATGCAGATGCAGATACAGATACAGAATCAGATTTCAGTTACGATATATATATATATGTAGTTTCAATTACGATCGCGTGAATCACAAAATCAATTATACAACGAAGCAGAGCGGCGTAGCGGTATGAATTTGGTTTCGATTTTTAGTTTTTTGAGATGGATCAATTTACAAATGATGAGCGCATTGGCGCGCATTGATGATATGCAGATATATATTTGATGGAGCAGGAATGGGGCGTACGATTTAACGGGTAACGGCAACGAACGAAAACGAAACGAGAAGAAAGAAGAAAGCATTAAGATTAATATATACAACAAGTATGGATACGATAGATACAAAGCCAAAGGCAGAGGGGGTGAGGGCAAAAAGCATGCTGTAACTCTTAAGGGGACCTTAAGATATTGGATAGTCTAAATCAAAGGCTCCAGAACTCACTGCACGGGCGAGGGAGCTGCCGCCGCCGGCGAAGGAATCCGTGGCGCCTCCGGATTCCTCTGGGGCCCCGTAACCGGACGGTACTCCAGCAAATTGTACGTCTTCCAGAAGAGATACTCCCGGTAGTACTTCAGGCCCTCGTACATCAGGGCCAGCAGGAAGATAGCGATCATGGAACCCACCAGACCGGCCACTGTTTCGATGTGCCACCAGGAGAAGAGGATCGTCTCGTTGTAGCCGAAGTGGAACTGCGGGGATTTTAAAACGGCTTTTGAGACGGGAGTTTGTAAAGGATTTCGGAAGAACCCCCAGGTAAGATATCTTACCGCCATGGGCATCATGTGCTCCATTCCCGTGCCAGAACCACCGCCATGGTTGTGAACTGCGTGACCAGCGTGACCGGCATGGGCTGCATGTATATCGTTCATGTCGGGCACCATGTCCAACATGGACCCAGCATCGGAGGACGAGGCGGTGGCTCCCACTGCAGCTGCCATGGCGCTGTGATCGTGATGCATGCCCGCGTGGTCATGATGCGTGGCGTGGTCCATAGCTTCAGCTGGGGTACTGTCTTCCTACTGCGAATCTGCGATTAATGGCTGCGGAGGAGAACGGAGTGAAAGTCACATTAAATCTTTGCCACTCGTAAGTGAATAATAAACAAAGTACATATGTATAAATGATATGAATAGGGTTACAATGGCGGTCAAAATAATAGTTTAAAGGGATATTAACATGGTAATTGGTTCTATAATTTTAAATTATATACTAAGCACATGTTAAAAGGGTTTAGAGATATAAATCTTAGTATAATACTAAAGATTGAGTAATATAAAAATGAAAAAACGAATAATAGATTATTCCAACTCTTTAGAACTCTTTAACTAGAAGTAGGTTTTAAACTTGAAAAACGTATGAACCTTTGTAGCTTTAAACATACTTTTAGTTAGTCATCCCTTATCTAGTATCTTTGGCTTTCCAGGGTTTTAAACCTCAATTAAATGTTATAACACTTTTCCCATTTAACTATAATAATAAAGGCTGCTTTATACGCGTGTTTCGGGTCAAGCTGCCCAACCCAAAAATCCCATTCAAACCGATATTTCAATTAGAAAGTCAATCTCTGAACAATCCAACCTCCGCCCTTTCCCTTTCACATCTTCGAGGGGCATGCTGAATGCTGAATGCTAAATGCGAACTGTGAAATGGAGAATGTGAAATGAAAATTCCAGACATAACTCCGCGTGGCCCACCCACCGGATAAAGAGGAAACTGCGGCGCCCACTTTCCCCCAACTCCCGGCACTCACGTCTGACCTTGGATTAACCTGGATTATAATGGGTTGCTTACGACTCCTCCAACTGTTGTTCCACTTCTGCAAATGGGAACACTGAGAACCTGAATTAAAACAGACGAATCGAGCTGTATTCTTTCTTTTTTTTTACTTTTGTTTGTCTCTGTGGTTCACCGCATTCAGTTCATATCGTAGTTGAGTGATAAGTACGACCACATATTACAAAGTAATCAGGGAAACATGTTCGAGTCGAGCCACTTGTCGCATGCAGTGCAGAAAGCTCGCTGATATGGCAGGAAGTGCGGTTGAGGGACATGGGTTACCACTGTGAACCTCTAAAAGATCCTAAGTGACGATAGTACATTTTAAATTATACCATATATTGAGTTATTCTTATGCACTTTGGTAAAAACCCAAATGTCACACTGTTTTCAATGTCATAATACAGCGATTTCAGCTTTTTCCCAACATTCCAGTTTGAATTATTATTGCATTGCATTATAATTAATACTATAAAGAAGCTGAGGGGGATAACCCAAATAAAAAACACGCGCAGTTTCAATTGATTCCTCCCCTCTTTTTTTTTGTAATAAATCTCATCCGTAAAAAATAAAAAACAAAACCGCAGCCGAGTGTTAGAAAACCTGTTTAGCTGGAATTCTTCGTGTTCTGAGTGGCGAAATCTTTATGAAAATAGGTAGCCAAGTGCACAGCTAAAACCTCTTTATGCGATCTGTTGGGAATTGGAATGCCTTAGCCTTGGAGCGATGGACTCAATGATTATCCAACTGAACTGGACTGGCACAACTGGTTAACTGGCTGGTTGGTTAGCCTCTTTTTCGTATTTGGCCCAAACGAAAGGAAAATTAGCTCTGTTGCGGTATTTCTGGGCAGTCAAAGATCGATACGGAAACCAGAGACTTTCAAAATAACCCATTAAAAGAGAACATACAACATACAATACATGATTGCTACTCTTGGATGCAGCAATAGTTTTTTGGATTTTGCAATATCTATTGAACATTGGCGGAGTATATCATTGGGAAAGGAGGATTTTCAGTAATATATCTTACAAACAATAATATTTCAACTGTTTTCAGGACTGTACATATGTATAATATAATTTTGATCAATTTATTTTGATCTAATGATCATTATGATATATGTAACAGACAATTTGAAAAATATTTTCCATCGGAAATTTCTTTGGTATTATATTATAGTATAACAGAATAAATATATTCTGATAATTTAATAATGCCTTTGCTAAGAACATTCGTTTTCAGATAACATTTTTTTTTAAAGCTGTGGTTTGTTTTGGTTTCTGGGGCTGGGTTAAATTGTAACCCCTTGACTACGCCTATGATAACCATACAACAAAAACTAACAAATAGACGAAACCGGTTAGATCTTAAGCTCTAACACTCTCGCTTTTAGTCGCCTGCATTATCTATGCACAGAAAAAAATATGACCATTTTTTTAAATAAATGTATTTATTTTTTTAATTTTGTTTTAAAAATGTACTCATACAATTTCAAGAGTTACATGATGAATCAGCAAAAAACTCTGTGATAGCTGTATTATGTTGCAAGCGATTACTCAGCGAAATAGCTCCTTAATCATTTAAATAAGTAAATAAAGTTATTTTTAAGTTAACATGCTGATAGTCTACTGATTCAGCTTAATACTCATGTTGTAAAATTTCTGTGCATATGATTAGTTAGTACATAAAATTAAAATTTAATCCTTGCTTTCTGAAATAAAAATATAACAGCTAAAGACACTAATTTTTCTCTCTGTATATTTGCATGGACTTGGGGTTCAGTTCATCAGCTGATCTCTGCAAAGAGAGCTCCATCCTTTTCTTTGGCACACACAAACACATTCACACCTTTTCGAAATGTCAAATCGTGACTGGCATGTATTACAACAACAAATAAGAGAGCGAGAGTGATTATTTTCGTTTAGTGCGTGTTTCTTATGGGGGCGGGGCGGGGGAGCTGTTATATCATAGTGTAAAAGAGAGAAAGAGTGGGAGAGTTTGTTGATCTAAATTCGTACATATATCAATCAAGGCACACACACACACACAGTTAATTATGCTTGTAACGGTATAATTGACTGATAAGCGATTGGCACTGATAATTGATAATCACAATCGGTATGCAATCGCTGATTATCGATAAGGATTCTAAAGCTTTGTTTTTAGTTTCATTAATGCTATTTCTGTTTCTCTGTCTGTATTTCTGCATTTTCGTTGTACTTACGGCAATTGGGCGGCAATTTGTTGTTGCTGCTCTAGTTGTAACAATGTTGTAATGCCGGTTTGAGTGGCGAATTCAACGGAATGTCTAGCTAAAAACAGAGAGTCCACAATAAATGCCAATAAACCAACAATTGTCATTTTGAACAATGCTTGCAGCAGCAGCTGTCCCACTCCCTCCCAGCCCCACCCCACCCGCCGCCCATCATCAACCCCCTCTTATCCACAATCACAGTTTCTGTTTATTACTTTGTTGTTGCAATTTGCACTAAATCACACTCACACGCACTACAACTACATACATTTGCATGCTAAGCTTTGAGGGCAAGAGAGATAGCAATAGTGGACCGGCTGCAGCATCTCTGTTATAAAAACAAAAAAAGAGAGTAGCAACAAAAACAATCACGATAACTGCTTTAAGCGTTTTTGCAAGTGTAAAACCCGATCCATTTCACAGTGTTATCCAATCGCACATGTGTGTAAGCTAGTCTGCGTGTGTGCGGCGCCCCTCTCACTCTTCTTTCTTTTTTTGTTGTTTATCATTTGCACTTTATCGACTTCAGTTTATAAACTTTTTGTATATATTTATGAGTTCTAGGCTTACGTTGCTTCCTAAATAACAACAAAACAAAATACGTCCGCCCGCAGACAACTTGTTCGCGCGATTGTTGTTAATTAATTGCAACATATGTTTTTTTATTTAGCAGTGCACTGCACACAGAAAGGTACTAAAAAATGACAAAAAAGTTAACGTTTTATCTAAAAAACATATAAACACAGGGGGAAAATAACAAACTAAGAAAGGTATTTTAATTTCTTCTTCATTTTTTTGTTATGTTTTATGCTTAAATTTTTAGTATTTAATAAAAATGAAAACAAACAGCTGGGCACCAGTGTGTACACACCTTTTTTTTCCAATACCGATAAAAGAGTTATCGCCCGCTGTCCACCTCTAGGAATTTTGGTGCGCATTAAAATTAAATTATTAAAAAACGCTGTTTTTAGGCCAAAAAAGGTAAAGTTAACCCACAAATTATAAGATTAGTGGAAAAATGTAATGTTTGAACTGATTACAGGTTGGGGCAAACCTCTGGCGAACCCACTTTAGCTGAAACCCAACTGGCAACCAAAACACGTGCCAAAACAAACGTTTATTTTTTGATTTAAAGTAGTAAATTAAACAAAAGCCAGCAAGATGGGAATGGTAACGAAGCGCAAGAAGATGCACTATGGCGACACCCATTTGCAGAGGCGTTGGCGTGTACGGAATCGCCGTCGTGATCTCGACCAGATCGACGATGACCTGCGCACCCGCAGCGGGGAGCTCATCAATCAGAACGTGGACCTCGAGAAGCCGGGATTCGCCCAGTTCTATTGTGTCCACTGTGCCAAGTACTTCATCGACGACACCGCCATGCAGGCCCACTTCCGCACCAAGGTGCACAAGCGGCGGCTCAAGGCGCTGGAGATCGAGCCCTACAGCATCGAGGAGGCGGAACGCGCCGCTGGACGTGGCAGCTTCGTGAAGCCCAAGAAGAGGGCCATGGAAACGCAGCCTTCCAAGGAGGATGTGGTCGCCGGCAAGAGGATCCGGGTGGAGGAGGTGCCAGAGGACACAGCAGCCACCGAATCGCCCTCCACATCCAAAACGAAGCGCAAGAAAGCCGAGAAAATGGAGACATAGTCGGGGGGAATGATTCTATCCTTTGATCTAGCTTAGTGTTTAAGGCCTGGGGACCTTTCGCCCCTGCAAAACTCTGGTTTCTTGTAATTGCTTCCTATAAATACATTTTTTTCCAACATAAATATGTTTTTAAATCTGTAGCTAGCCGTTCCGCATCCAAAGAAACCGAAACAAAGCTAGATTCTAGACCTTATATACCCTTTCTACCATTGAAAACATTTTCTTTTAATTTTCAAAAAAATATTCCATACATTTGAGTTCAATTGTTTAATTTCTTCGGTTCCACATTATAAATTTCATTCATTATTCATGGTATAAATATATTTTCGGTTCTAAATAATATATCTGCAGTCGCACTCTCAGATATACAATAATTACTTAGGTTAGCTAAGACTATTCGAACTATACAACATGCTGGATAGTGCAGAACTCCTGCCACTGGGCGGGTGGCCCAATCCTTTCGGCCATACTTCATAATCATTCTCCTCTTCGCTTTCTTTTTGGTATTCCTTGCCTATTGTTCATGCTTGAAACGTTTCTATAAATATATATGCGTGGATTGAGTGCTTCATTTGGTTTCCTTCCTGCAGCCTGAGGTAAGTAGATGTGGCCGAGCGGGGGGCACTTGGACACTTGGACACTGTACACTGGACGAGTTTCTTCTGGGCCTGGGTGCATATGAGATGTGCTCGGTGGTGGTGGGTGTGGTCTATATACAATCGTGATATGTGATTTGGGCATAGTTTATATACAAAATGTATGTGGTGAGGACTAGTTTCACAGTTTGTTAATGGCCGACTGCTGCAGATCGAGGGCCACCTGCTGCTTCAGTTGCTCCGGCGTGGCGGCCACCGTCTTGTGGTTGTGATACCTTTGCCGGCGTACCTTTCGCGTTTGCGGTGTTCCGTTTGCCACTTGATCCTGATCCGCCTGTTCGGCCTCCTCGGCGGCCGTGAAGAACGGATGCTGCAGTGCCTCTTCGGCGGTGATCCGCTTATGGGGATTAATCTCCAGCAGTCGATGCAGCAGATCATAGGCGCTGGCCGGAAAGCATTCGTAGGCATCCAGTGGCTCCGTCAGGTATTCACTATCCTCGCACAGGCAGTTGAAGAAGTACTGATCGCAGTTCCGGCACACTTCGCACCTTCCGTCCACAGATTCGTGGCTCTTGAGCAGCTTGGCGTCACTGAAAACGGAACGGTGGCGAAAACGCAGGCACAGCTTTCTCAGATTGAGTGGCCTAGACCTCTGGCTCAACGTGATCATGCGCTCCAGGGCCAAGGCCGTCTTTCGAATCGCCTGATCTCCGAAAATCGTAACAATCTCGGCCAGAGCAATGAAATCGTTGGGGGCCTTAAAAAACGGATACACCGACGACATGATCGAGAGGAAGATCACACCCGCAGCCCAAACATCAACGGCGGTGGTCTGATCCGGATACTTGAGCAGCACCTCTGGCGGCCGATAGCCAGGTGTTCCTGCCCTGGAGGCATGCACCTCCTTCTTCATCAGGCAATTGAGGCAAACCGATGGATTTGCAAAGCAGAAACACTTGGCATTATTGGCCGACGCTCCCGAGGCATTTCGATTCGTATTGTACTTGCTGCCAGACGCGGCCGATGGTGTCTGATCCACCTGGCCCTGTTGATGCTGCTGCTGCAGTTGCTGCCCTGGCTGTTGCTGGACGGGATTGGTGCCATCTGCTGCCGCAGCCGACTGCTGCAGCTCGCTTTGGGCAATATCATTGACTGGTTTCAGGGGCATCTTGCTGGACTCCTCGTGCAAACGCATGCGCTTGACAGCACCACCCAGGCCAGCATCTGCTAGTGCACTTTGCTGCACTGTCTCCATGCCATCCCGTTCGCGGGGTCGCTTGCTGTTGTTGTTGTTGTTGTTGGCAAAGGAGGATCCTGATGATCCCAGAGCCGGGGGATTTACATGCTGGGCCAGGCCGAAATCCACCAGAAGAAACTCTCGCCGGCGACGATTGTAGAGAAAGTTGCTCGGCTTCACATCCCGATGGATAACATCGAACTTGTGGACATGGCGCAGGGCCACCAGAAGATTGCGCATATACAGCCGGATCTCGGGCACATCCATCCGCGTGTAGAAGTCGTGGAATCGGTCGTGCGCCATGTAGGGCATCACGAAGGCGGCGGAGGCATCGCATCGCAGGCAACAGTGGATGCCCACCACGTTCTCCGTTCCCCTGGAAAGCGAAACAGAGCGGGAAAACCATATATTAGATGCGATAGTTTGGGGTTTGAAAGTATAGATGGAAATGGTATGGATTATATGTTTTGGTAGCTATAATATGAAAATAAATGCTTTAATTTAAAAATTTATTGGACTGGAGTGTGATTTTAGTCCTTATCCTAACAGGTCCTTCAGCATTAACCTAAATAACCTTATATCCTGACCTATTCTTATCCCATCCCGAAATCGAAAGTTCAAAGATGGTAAAGACCCAGTTTTTGGGGGCTTCAACTGTGAGATTATCTAAGAAACATCGTAAATTCTTAAATCCTATATAGTATTTATTCGATTCCTATTCTGCATGTAAACAAAGACACCTCTGCGCTGAAATATAGACAGTGTCCCTCCCACTGAAATGTTATTTTTAAAGATAGCGAATACACAATTTGTATAATACGATTGATTAAACTGGACAGCCGGATTAAAGCAAGCCAACTTTCCCTTATTTTTTTTTTTGCTGTTGGGTTTTGTTCCCTGTGGGTAAACAACAATAACAACAGAGACGCCTCCACACTTCCGCCCACTTCGAATGAGTGGGAGTGGGAGGGAGATAAACTGAGGGAGAGAGAGAGGCTCTTCGACGTCACTCAGAACCAGTGTTGGCCTGCTTTTTAACTATTATAAAGCTAAGTATTAAAAAAAAAAATTGTTTTAACAAATTTGGCGATTCCCATTATTTTGAAGTCATAACACAAAAATATTCTATACAAACGGATTTAAAATTGTTGTTTAGACTACATGTGTTTTGTGACTTTTTATATTTTGGAATTTCTTAACATGATGATTTTGTAGTGTAAGTTAAGAAATTCCACAACAAGAAGAGAAACCGCCTATTTAATATTTGACTTTACTATTACTATACGTATTTTGTGGTTTGCTAAATTTTAGAATTGTTTAATATGCTTGAAGGCCCAATTTTATATCTATTCAACCATTTAGGCTGAAATGTAAGTTAGGAAATAAAGCGAAAAGTTCACAACATCGGGTGAAAACCCCAAGTTAATATTTGACTTTATTATAAAAAAAAAAAGATTTCTTTTTTAAACCACTTGCTTTGCCTAGCTACTTTCAGACTTGACTTTATTATAAAAAAAAAGATTTGTTTTTTAAACCACTTGCTTTGCCTAGCTACTTTCATACTTGACTTTATTATAAAAAAAAGATTTCTTTCTTAAACCACTTGCTTTGCCTAGCTACTTTCATAGCCAGCTGCACATCACACTTTCGAGAGCGATTGGCGATATGGCAGATGCGATTTGCGAACTGGGCGATGGGCTACGGAATACAAAATACGGAATACGGCATATGTGAATACGTGAGGGAGCACTCGGCGTGGCCCAGTCATAATTATCGTCGGCTGTGACGCAATTGGGTCTTCGGAATTTGCGCAAATTGCTTGAATAGACACAAAATCGCAGCGGGCCATGGGTCTCTGAGGGGCCAAAGATGGGTAATCTGGGGGGGCAGCCGGCTAATGTCAAGCACGCAACGTCGCCCACACAGAATACCCACTTTCTCTACCTCTTTGGGAGAGGTAGGACCTCTGGGAGGAGAACCATCCAGCCGGGGTGATGAGCTGGAGCTGACCAGTGACGACTGACTGGCCCCAACTCCTCCGGTTCGAGGCGGTATTGAACCGATTTGGGTTCGGATCGGGCGACTACGTCTAATCTAATCGCGCGGCGGGGCACGGCAATCGATAGCAGACGACTGGGATTGCAGGATATGCCAGTGTCTGTGGCTCGAAACCACGCATGTGTGATGTGAGCGGGCTGTAAACAAACATTACAGCTGCCACACGGTAAAAAATTATATAAATCTTGATTATTTAATCAGTATTTAAATACGATTTGTAAAGATTTTTCAGGGAAAATGTTTAAAAATATGAATATGATATGATAATCACTCTATATATGGTGAGCAAATAAAATATTTGACAGGGGTGGGTAACGAACTCGGACTTTTTAACTACCTAGTCTTTCTTAGGCCTTTTTAAGTGAAAGACTTTTTTGTTCTCTTCCAAAATAAGACCTGCCACAGGTCAAAATAATATGAAAAAGGTAACATGATACGAAAAAGACAAAATATACAAATGTATTTAGCAGTGGTGGGCTACGAACTCGGACTTTTATAAGTATCTAGCTTGTTAGGCCATTTTCAGAGAAAGATTGTTGTATTCTTCTCGAGTTAAGATCTAAATTAGTATGAAAAAGTGGAATATCTATCTAAACTGAGCGATTCAATGCGATCTCTTTTCTTTTGTGTGCACGGCAGATGCCATTTTGCGTAAACAAAGGTGAAATTCAGCTGGCTTAAACAGCATTCGCACATCAAAGTGATGGCGAAAAAGGTATAAATGTGTGTAGAGGGTTCGTTTTTTTTTTCTCGCTGTGCAGGGGGGGCCTCAATGTAACTGTAAATGGGCACGTGAATGGCGTGTGAAAGTGCAATAAACGAACGCCACAGTCGTCGCTCGCCATCTCGCTCGTTCGTGCGGCGAAATAAATTGCAATGACGTAGATGGAGCGGCTACCGGCTGACGTCGTTTAACGGCGTTTGACGCAGACGAGGACGAAGCAGCGTGCGTGGGTGGAGTGTTCGTTGGTCGGGATATAGAGTGTGTATCTGTAACGCATTATGGAATCCCAGGGGATTACCCCCTGGGGTGTCCCTAGACCTACCCCATTTTGGTCATGCACTGCAGCTCCTTCATAATCCTATCCGGATGGCTGGTGGGTATATGATGCTTGATGGCGAACTTGCGGCGCAGACTGTCCGGCAGATGCGATTCCCGCCGCAGAGTGCCCAGCAAGACGGTGCTGAAGGTGCCATTTCCAATCCGGCTGTGGACATCGAACAGCTTGCCAATGTCCGGTATTCGCACAAGGAGATCATTGATGGCTTCTACAGGGATCACAGATTAGACATCTCTATAGCGCAACTAGTAGTATGCCCTAAACCCACCTTCACTTTTGTTGCGCGTCTGTTTGGTTGTGCGCGGAGTGGCCGGCAGACCCGCCACCACCTCAGCTCCAGTGGACACCAGCGGCTGCGGCTCCTCCGTCGTGGCTTTGCCCACATACCTTCCTCCTCCTCCTCCGCCGCCGCTTGCTGTTCCAGTTCCCGGACTGTTGCCATATTGCTGGGGCGTCGTTTGCCTCTGTTGCTGTTGCTGCTGTTTCTGGGTGTGCCTCGGAGCTGCTCGCCAGGATCCGCCTCCATTGGCATAACCCATATTGGGGCTGGCCATGCCCGACTTGGGGCGACGATAGTGAGTACCTGGCGTTGCCAACTCCTGGCACAGAACGCGATCGGCCATTGTTCCTGTTCAGGAGCACACTATTCCTGGGCATCGGCTTGGTATGATCCCAAAATCCCAAACGTTGTGTTCCACAGCTGAATAGCCTGATGATGGATAATTTGGACGAGAAAAACAGTTCAATTTAGTTGTTAGCCAGGCCAAATGGAAGAGAAGTGTGTGTGCTTGTCGAAAGGTTGAGTTTCTAAGTTGATAGTAAGGCAGTTTCCCTATGGACGGCATTGCCCCATCCGGCGAGGCCTACTACTCACTTGGAGGCCTTTCGCTCCGATCCGAAGTTACGATATCAGAAGCCTGCTGCTGCGCCGCCCTTTTAATCCCGGAACTCTGGCTGTGGCGCAGCGTCCGCTGGTTGCAAGTGGGTTCCCTGGTTGGAGCACATTAACTGGGCACTGCACTGGGGTCGTATTGTCTAGATTATGTGTCGGCGTTCCGCGGGGGCGAGTTGTGGTATCAACCGTCGATTCCGATGGCTCATAGAGGTGGATAAACATTATATCGATGTTTTCAAGGCATCGGTAATCGATGTTGGGCACGCCAACACTTCAGTGGCGGGAAAATCGCTTTAACGGCGCAGTTTCTTATCAAATACATATATGGTGATGGAATGGTATTCGAAAAAATGATACTATTGTTTAACATGACATTTAACAATTGCCCTGAACCAAAGAATAAATAAAAATAAGCGGTATTTATAAATAAACTCTATTATCTTATCAGCTTTTTATGAATTTTATCTTAATATTTTACAGGATTATAGATAACGACTTTTCCCCTACTAAATTCTATCGAAAATACCGCATAAGTATTTTAAGGGATTTTTTAAGCATACTGGGTAACCGTTATTTGCCTGCTGAAATATACCAAAAAATACCACAATAAGTTTTTTCCACAATGCGCTTTGTTCCCGCCACGCGTTAGTCGTTTTTTAGCACATTCACAGCTGGCGCCGGCGTCATTGAATTGCTCGAAATTTCTGCGAGTTCACGAAATTTGATCAATTGCTATCCAAAACCTGCTCAAAATGTCCCTGGAACAGGTAAGTTCGAGTGTTTCTTAACTTAGTTATCAACTGAAAACCATTTCCCCATCTGGCAAACAGCTCAAGAGCGATGTGGCCGAGTTCGCGGCCTTCCTGGCGCAGGCCAAAGGAGCCCGCGTAAAAGGTGTGCTGACCACCGCCAAAGCGGAGGCGGAGCGGGAGATCGTCAACCTGGAGATGAAGGCCAAAATTGCGGAGGAGCGAAAGGCGGCGGGGTCCGGAGATGCCAAGAGGTGAGTGACGAGGGGGCTCCAGAGCCGGGGGTCCAGGGATTCACACAGCCACGAGGGTCTCACAATCTCAACGGTGTCGCCCACATATTCCCATGCATCATGCTTCATCTAAACTTTACTTTTACTATAATAGCCCGGGGTTTACTATAACTTTTATAGATGGTTTTAAGATTGTGAGGAAATCAACGTGAAAACAAAAGTTTAGTGGGATCCACATGTTTTAATCATGCATCGTATCATACCCATATGATATTATTTACCACAAGACTCATTATATCCTTCTAAAGGCAGTGAAGGGAAGTATTTCCGATCCTACCCAACGTACCCCACGTCGTGTTTCATCTATCCTTTTTTTTATTGTCTTCCGGGAATAACTATAACTTTTATAAGAAGGTTTTAAGATTGTGAGGAAATCAACATGAAAACAAATGCTTTATTGGATCAACACGTTTTCATCATACATTGTATCATACCCATATCATATCATATACCACAAAATTCATTATTCCCTTCTATAGACAGTGAAGTGCATATACTCATTAACTCTTCATTACCCAGGATTCCTGATGAGCAAGAAGTGTGTTTATACTTGTATTTGTTAACCAAGTTAAAACTCAAAGTTTAGAATCTCGATAGAATCTCGATAGAGCTTATTGGTAAACCCTTATTGATCACCCCAGATATCTGCACGAGCTGACCGACTACGGCTGGGATCAGAGCGCCAAGTTTGTGAAGCTCTTCATCACCCTAAAGGACGTGCAGGGCTGCACGGAGGAGGATGTGACCGTCACCTACACGCCGAACTCGCTGCAGCTGCATGTGCGCGATCTGGCGGGCAAGGACTTTGGGCTGACCGTGAACAACCTGCTGCACGGCATTGATGTGGAGAAGAGCTACCGAAAGATCAAGACCAACACGGTGGCCATCTACCTGAAGAAGGTCAAGGAGGACGAGCACTGGGATGTGCTGACCGCCATCCAGAAGCGGCTGAAACAGAAACAGGACTCAGAACTGAGTAAGGACAGCGATAATCCCGAATCGGCGCTGGTCAACATCATGAAGAAAATGTACAACGAGGGTGACTCCAAGACGAAGCAAATGATCGCCAAGGCCTGGACCGAGAGTCAGGATAAGGCCAAGTTTGGCAAGGAGACGGGCGGCGGGCTGGACACTCTCGGCGATCTCTAGATGCTCTACCCACCAGCCAACAGACTATATGTATTGCTAAATACCTAAGCACTGCTTTGATTCCAGCACACTTTGTATATGTGAATAAATAAATAAGTTAAAACGATGGCTTGTTTGTTGGTTTTCATTATATATATATTTGTATATAGGCTTTTATTAATTAAATTCTTGTGATTAAAATCAATTATGCTGCTGTTCGCTTAGAGTACACCCTTGCGGTCTAATCTATCCCATTTGTAATAGTTAGTTTGCTTTCGAAATGAATTGATAATTACACTTTAGCTGTATTTAAAATACACTTTATATGTTCTGCGATAGATATCCGAATATATTATATGCAATGCGATGCGATGTGATGCGATGCTCATCATGGCCAGCGCTCGAGAACCCGTGGTGCAATATCCTCCTCCTCTTTTCGCCCGATTAGCTATCAACCTTTTGGCATGCAAATCGATTGGATTACTTAATTCTCTATAATTGTAACTACACCACGGGTCCGGTGTTTATGTGTGTGGGTGTTTTTGTCTATGTGTGTGTGTCTGTGTATTGGAACAATTTAATTGTTAAACAATTAATCATTAATTATTTTGGTTGCGATCTCTCTCGCCACTTCGATTCTATACATAAATTGGTATCATTTGGTGTACAATAAAAAGCTGAAAAACGCAACTTAAATTCAAATAGAAATTATACAAAAAGAAATTAAAAAAAAAAAAAAAACAAAATGAAACTGATTAAGGTATCGACAGACTGAACATTAAGGCCGATTTTACGAGTACATAATAACTATACAACATGGGGGCAATTGGACAAACACAATTTACAATCTATATATGTAACTACATGATCATAGGTACGATGTACTAAACTAAATGTTAACATTGCTAAGGCTAAAGAAAAAAAAAGATAATCATATGTGTTTTATAATAGTAGAAATTTTAAGGGTTCTGATAATTATGCTATGGTTCGTTCGTTCGCTCTACGATGCCGTTTTTCTTTATAACGATATCCTTCTGCCCCATCAAAAGCTATAGTTTCTCAGTTATTTTCCTTTTTTTGTGACCGTTTTTCTTGTTTTGTGTTTTATATTTTTATGTGTGTCATATAAAGTATGCTTGGCAGAAACAGTGCGTTCTAGATCTGTTATTGAATCACTTTCATTATAGTTTAAGATCATTAAATTCGAACTAAACTGCCCATAACTTCGGGAACGCACTGTATCCCTTGTGTGGTGTGTGTGTCTTTTTGGTGGTGCAGGTTTGTGGTTTTGAAGAGCGTGATTTTGGAGTTCCCAGACCAAGGAGCACCCACTTATCGAAGGTGTTTGCGGGGCGTTCGCTTCATTTCCTAGCTATGCTTGCTATATCCCTAACCGAATCCACTCTTTCTTGTATATATATAGCTATACTGTAAAAGTCGAGTTGTCTAAAAGCTATTCATCCATCCAGATCTCACGATCTCTGCCGGTTCCTCTGATCAAGCGTACAAAAATAAATGGTATTCTGCTTCGCTACAATTCGAATCTGAAGAATTTGGTTGGCTTTACTTTTAAAAATTTCTAGAAAACTATGTATGCGCCCTCTATGTGTTTGCGATCATGTGTGTGTGGTGTGTGCTTATGCTTTTAAATAGATATATTCGATATTGTTTTCGCTTTCGTGTAGATTTAAAATTCCTGTTCTAGGCCTAGGCAAAAAATTGATTTAAAATTTTTACTCGAGTCTCAAATTTGGATTGTATATATGGTATATTCATTACCCTAGATCAGCACAGATCGAAGCGAACTGGGGGCATCATAAAATTCACAATTAACCACATTTATACGCTAGCTTTAAATACAAATCAAATGCCTATTTTTGGTTACGGAAATGCTGTTATTTTATAAAGTCACAAAAATGAAAACTATAAGATCTATTTGGAAATATAAAGTTTAAGGAAATTGGAGCCTGCGTATTAGCGTAGTATATTATGTGGTTATACGGAAAGAGAGTTGATAACGTAGAGAGCTTATATAACGATGATTATAGGGGGGGTTCGTTATAGTTGAAAGTTATAGTTTAAGAAAAGGTTGCTCGGATAGAGAGCTGTTTATAAGGGTGATATGCTTTGGGGTCTCTGGCTGCTAGGGACTCTGACCTGACTGTCTATGAGGCAGTTTCAGTTTTGCTTTCTTCACTCGACATTTTGATCGATCCTGATTCTGATTTGCGTTTCCTATAGCTATGGCTTTCCCCTGGGATTTCCTTTTGGAGTGGGGTCACTTTCTATACTTTGTCTTTTGAGATGGTATCCTTGATGCTTCTCCATTTTCATTCCCAACTTTTATCGGACTATCTTTTGGGCTGAAATCTTTAAATGGATTTTCTGATTCTTCTCCTAGATTCTTCTCTTCTGATTCTTAATCTCTTCTCTGCTTTCCACGCACACACACACGCCGTAGCAGCAGCAGACAATTCCAGCTTGGCTTTAACCCTATCTTATACATATATGTATGTACTACCCCCGATCCCCAAGTCATTTGACTCCTTCACTTCCTTGTCGCCTGCTTGCTGCTCCTCTGCTCGCTTAGAGGCTTTTCAGAAAACCCTCGACTTGGCTTGGAAACGGACCTGGACGCTTGGCGTCCTCCGGCGCTGCTAGTAAAGCTCTGTATGATGACGCACTGGCGCCGGGATCTTGGACATGCCCCTCTCCCGCCTGGGCGATACCACACTGGATGAACCAGCTCCGGCTCCTGCTCCACCCGCATTCGAGTTGTTGCTCTCGCAGGAACTGGCGGCGGAGCTTCGCTTGGATCGTGCCTTGGCTGGAGGAGAACAGCTCTCCGAACGCTCCAGATTCCCATTGCTGTGCACCCAGGCCGTGGTGAAGTCCTCGTAGACCGGTGTCTTCTTGCCATTGCTGTTGATCTTATTGGCCGCCGCTGTTCCACCTGCCTTCGCTTGGTTACCAGCCGCATAGCGCGACAGTAGCGACTTCATCTTCTCCAGAATTTGGGCATCGTTCTTGGCGCTGCTGGCCGCCTCTAGGAGTTGTTGGGCCAGCGGTGAGGAGGCGTGATTCTTCACAGGCGACGTGGTCAGCGAACTGGTGCAGCCGGGTGCTCCACTTCTCACCCGCCGGCCATTGCTGTCGTAGAGGATTTGCGAGGAGCGTGCCTTGCCGTTGCGCTCAAAGGATCCTGCTGCTGCTGCTGCTGCTCCAGTTCCATTTGTGGGTGGCGCCACAAAGGTGTCGGCGGTGCAGGGAGGTCTCCTCTTTGGTGCTCCCGTGGCTCGTCCGCTCCACGTATTGGTGACATCCCGCACCATGGGCAATTGGGTGGCTTGACGTGATCGGGGCGGCGCCACCGGTGTGGGCGTGGCACCCGTGGAGTTGCGCGTTCGCACGGATCGATAGACCGGCTGTTTGCGGCTAAAAGCCGGAGCCGGTAAACCCGAGCGGCTGCTCAAGTCCTGCAGACTTCCGCCGGCACCGCCACAGGTACTATTATCGATGCTCCGGCGACGACGCTGCGCCAGCGGAGAGCGCGGAATCTTGCTGAGATTGGGTGTCTGAAGTGCCGCAGCAGGAGCCACCGATTGATCCTCGGTCTTGGCCATGTCCACGGTGATCTCGTCGTCGGTGATGAAGACCCCGGATTGCTCGAACTTGTCGTTTAGCTTGTGGGCCACGCTAAGGATCGCCGGCAGGGATTGTGGCCCATCGCACACCGAGTAGTCCTCGTGCTCCTCGTGCTCGCGGTCATGGCCATTTAGATCCACCTCTTCCAGAATGTCCACGGCTGTCTTCTCATCGGATGTCGGCTCATCGGAGGGCGAGATCTGCGAGTCGCTGGAGGTCTGGTCAAGACGCGCTGTAAAATAAATACTCACATTTATTTTTCTGTCTGTAGAAGTTACATACATGGATAGTAAATATTAGACGACTTTATTTTTGTTATAGTAAAAAAAATGGACCCAATAGGTACTATCTATCCTTTTTATAAGTGTTCTATAATGACCCATTAGTATTCAGAAACTGGGTCGAATTAACTTGGCAGGCATGATTTAAATAATGTAAAATGGATTTTTAAAAATGTATTGCTTCGATACGCGGCTATCGAAATTTAATCGAAACGAGTAACAATGGTACCCATATCAAATATTTGGTTTGGATACCTAGATGAGTATCTAGATGCTGTACGATCTGGAACTCACCATTGCTTTCAGCGTCCTCAATGGAAGCCTGACTGTGGAGGGACTCGCGTTTCTGGGCTCCGGACTGGATGACGCCCAGGCTGCGGTAGCCCTCATCGCTGATCTCACTGCCGTTGTCGCTGATGTTCTCGAATTTGTTGGCGCCACCCTGCTCCGCCGCAGCCGCCGCCGCCGCTGCCCCCGATCCTCCTGATCCTGGTCCTGATCCTACGCCTGCTGCCGACCCGACAGCAGATCCGCCATTCGCCTCCTCCATGGAGGAGCAACTGTATCCAGGCAGGGATTTCGGACCACTGCTGTACGAATCCAAGGAGACCTGTTTCTTGCGCATATCTATCAAACGGCGAGGACTCGGCGACATGGATCGCCTGGCCAAACTGGGCGATCCGAGCAACTGACCACCAGTGGATTCTGTGATGACTGTATGGCTGGAACCCGTTGCGTAGGCACTGCCTCCTGCTCCTCCATTCGTCTGCTGGTTGAGAAACTTGCGCTGCGGCGTCGGACTGCGACTGCGGTACTTTCCCGAATTCGGCGAAAGACTGTGACCGTTCTGGAGCGGCGGAGGCGGGGCCACACCCACACCCAGTCCTGTTCCTGCTGCTGATGAGGATCCTGTTCCACTGGCTGAACCCGCGCCCACCACTGTTCCTGGTCCCCCATTGCAATTGGGGCTATTGAAAACCCGACGAGCTGCTGGCGGTGACCTGGAAAAATAATGATCGGGATTTAAGTATCGATAGATTCAAACAATCCCAACGATTGTACCGATAAACATTGTTTGAGCGATTAATTCATTAGTAGATGTCGCATTTTATGTGAAATCAGGGATCACTGAAAATCGGTTTCAAAACGATGTCATAAAATCCGATCTTATTCATTATTATTTTAAAGATATTCCAATTTTTTTTATAGAACGTCCATAAGGGATTTATTTATCGATGTTTCAAGTTTTTGAAAACCATAAATCTGTGCTCTGAAAAATTGTAGATCCTAAGATCTCAAGGAAAAGGACTTACCTCTCGAATATCACCTGTGCCTTGTGGAGCTCAATGCCGTTGCTGGGGTTGTGGTTCGGCGACTGGCGAGGAACTAGGCGGGCGGCCACGGAGCTGCGATGCTGGGCACGGCAGCGGCATGGATCGTGCTTGTCCAGATAGTGGGATAACGTGTCCCAACCGCCACCGACGCGCACCATCACGTGGGAACGAAGGATCTGTAAGTTCAAGTCCCATAATCCCGGGTTAAATAGGGGCAAATGTCACTTGGGGTTCAAAAATAACTCACCCGCACAAAGATAAGAACTTTGGTGTCGCCAATACGATACTTGCCCTCGGACACTCTGACCATGGGAAACTGCGAGGGGCATGTGCACTTCTCCACCAGATCCCTGACCTGTGAAAGGAATATAGAAAAAATATATATATCGTTACTGAAATATTTCATAACAAATTTAAACAAGTCTTAAAATCCACAATTGATCATAAATAATAATGATAGCTCTCATTAAAAATGATAAAATGACTTTTAAAGCATTTGATTAGTCCATAATAGTCCATTACTAGCTAAATGGATTTCAACAAATGACCATATAAAATGAGTAATGATGACAGGCACACACTTTGTGAGTGCAATTAATTGATTTAATTAGCATTTATCTGTATCACTATATACGTCGATGGCTAATCAAGTGGAAAAGGTGAGACTCCCCCAATGTTCTCAGTGGCACTGTACTAACTTCGCGAGATCTGAAGCCCAAGACTCTTGACTCCAAGTGTCCAAACCCCTCGGCTTCCTTTTCCCCGCACGGTTGACCCCTAGCATTGCATAAGCCTGACCCGATCAGTTCCCCGACTTCCTAACTCCCTGACTTCTGCAGTGGCAGTTTGCAGTTGCAGTTGCAGTTGCAGTTTGGGGAGGAGGTGGAGGAGCAGAAGGAGCAGAGCGACGAGCATCGGGGTCACCAAATAGTTTTTCACTGCATAAATTCACGCGCTGCCATTGTCCAACAAACAAATGATCCGCAGGGGCGGCGGATCGAGTGGATCGAGTGAATCGAGGGGCCCTGAGGGGGCTACCCTTGCCCTAGGGAGCCGGGCCATGGGATCCGTGGCAAGACCAGTCAGCATCGGCTTCACCATCAGCAGTCCGTCCCAGCGGGCGGCGGCAGACAAACAAATGACGACTTGGCCTGGCCTGTCTTTGGGTCTGATTCTCCACTCGCAGAAACTCGAAGGTGATGTGGCAAATAAAGGGTTCTTGGGTTGTATGTTCAAAAGTTTTGGTTCCTCATATTCTTTTGTAAGATATTTTGATATTTGGGTCGTATTGCAGAAAGGTGACCCAGAACTTGACTTCTAGAGCACATAACTTGGGCAATTTAAGCTCGATTTTGAAGTGTTGCACCTTTAAAAGTTAGTAATTTAATTTTCTTTTTCCCTATTTTTAAAAATTGTTTAATTTTCAACGCCATTTCAGAAAGGTGACCCAAACTTGAATTTCTGGAGTCCATAATTGCAGCAATTTAGTCTCGATTTCGGGCTTGTGATTAAAATATTGATCTAAAAATGTATCAATACAGTTGTTGTCCCATTTTCGTGAGGATATTTCCTAGACCCAAATGATTTCCAGTGTAATATTGTTTCTGGCCCTGGCCACAACCCCACCTCCATCTCCATCCTGACTTCTCCGCCAGCAACTTGGTCTCCCCGACTGCGAGTCGAACCCATTGCTACTGTAGTTTGTGGCAGCTTGGAGCTGAGCAGCAACGCATTGGCACCTTTGAACTTTTGCAACTCCTTCTGGGATGGGATGCGTGCTTAGGTGGAGCTGGAGATGGAGATGGAGCTACTACTCCAACTCCAACTCCATGGTGGCTCCCAGCTCCAAGCTGCAAGCTGCAAGCTGGAACCGACATGACAATAAATCTTATGGTTGGTGGGGGTTGCAAGAGCAGGAGGAGGAGGTGGAGGAGGTGGGCCTGGGCCAGGCGATCCGCCAGCGATCTGCCAGAGATCGGGGATCGGCGTGACTCTGACGCATACGAGATTAGCTGGCCATGGATTGCGATGGGGATAGCGATGTGATCCTGGCCTAACCATAAATCGCATGCCACCAACTAGCCACCAACAGCAACTGGAGACCAGAAAGACAGACAGGCGGCTATGCGGACGTGCCAGCAGCTCCACAGCTCCACAGCTCCTCAGCTCCACAACTCCAGACTTTTAGAGTCGACAAATGATCGTGGCTTTTTCTTTCCATTTCTTTTTGTTTCGTTTCTGCTGTTGGTGGCACATCATTTGATTTTCGACAAGTTGTTGAGGCTATTTGCTGATTTGGCTGCTGCTGTTGCTGCTGCTGCTGCTGCTGCTGCTGCACAAATTGATTGGCTGCCTCGGAGTGGATTTTTGGTGGCTGTGGAGAGGAACGAAGAGGAGGAGAGGGCCATGTCCATGTCCAGGTCCATGTCCCATCCATCCAGCGACCATCCATCCCCCAGCTGTCGAACATTGTTGCTGCTGTTGCTGTTGCTGCTGCTGTTGCTGCTGCTCATGTTGCTGTTGTCAATGTTGCTGGCGGCGTGAGGAAATGTTTGCATGGCTTTCATTAGTTTGGCCGTCAATGATTTTCCATTGCGCCTGACCAATCCTCATCCTTTGTGGCTTTGCTCACTGCTGTCGTCGTCACACTTGCAATTACATTGACAATTGCAATTGTTGTAATTGTTGTTGGCACATCGTCATCTTGTCAAATTAATTTGACATCTCAACATGGCAGCAGGCAAATCTGAAACAAAAAAAAACCCTCATAATACCCAAAAAAAAAAAAAAACAGAAAAAAAACCCCAAAGTCCCAGTTTCAATTGCTTCTGATTTGTTTTGGTATTGTTTTCGGCCCGCTTTTTTTTCGTAACTGGAAACTTAGCCATGGCTAAAAATGGACATGAGAAAACTAGCAACAACAGCAGCCCAACCAAAACAATAACAAACAAAATCGTGAGTTGGGTTAGCGCAAAACAAAAACAAACCAAAAAAAAGGCTAAAATATAAAAGAGAAAACCCAAAGTGGACATTGGGAGTGGGACTGGGACACCGAAGGAACGCAAGCTCAGATGAAAAGCCCTGCGGGAAAATGGAAAACCAAAAGCGGAAAGATCTGATATCGGAAACCAAGTTGGCTCACTCAAATGCGATTGGGAGAGGCAAGAAGCCAGGCTTGTTCTGCATCACAAACAGAGTTGGTCTCACTAATCTTCAAGAATTTTAGTGAATACTTATTTTTAGCAAGTCTAAGTAAAACTAGAGATGATCCCTCTAATTTACTTATAATTAATAAGTCTAAAATCGCTAATTTGGGAGGCAAGAAGCCAGACTTATTCTGCGTCATAAACCGAGCTGGTCTCACTAATATTCAAGGATCTTAGTGAATACTTATTTTAGCAAGTCTAAGTAAAACTAGAGCTGATCCCTCTAATTTACTTATAATTAATAAGTCTAAAATCGCTAATTTGGGAGGCAAGAAGCCAGACTTATTCTGCGTCATAAACCGAGCTGGTCTCACTAATATTCAAGGATCTTAGTGAATACTTATTTTAGCAAGTCTAAGTAAAACTAGAGCTGATCCCTCTAATTTACTTATATTTAATAAGTCTAAAATCGCTAATTTGGGAGGCAAGACGACAGGCTTATTCTGCGTCATAAACAGAGCTGGTCTCACTAATCTTCAAGGATCTCAGTGAATACTTATTTTTAGTGAGTCTAAGTAAAAATAGAGATCTTAAACAGGCCTGAAAAATATGATCGGCTTTACTCACCATCTCGTCGAGGCTCTTAAGATCATTGGTGATTATCTGAGGCTGTGGGCCGTACATCAGCACTGGATTCTCATCGCCATCATCCTCGGTCTCCGAATCATCACTGTCATCATACAGATCCGTCTCCACTGTGGTGGTTGTTATTGTCGTCGTTGTGGCCGTACTATTTCCGGAGCTAATGGCCTCCGTTTGGGTTCCACTCTCCGAGGAGCCAACGCCATTGGCCTTGATGTCGGCGGCGATCTCTCGATCGATTTGTCGCTCCATTTGCACCAGCATGGGAGCCAACATGCCTGCAAGTGGTAATTGGATATAGCAGAAAATATTTATATGTATACTGAATATTTTCTGAGTTCTAATGGGATTGCTGGGGAAACTTACCAAATTTGGCGCCCCGACGTGCCACCTCTAAAAGGCAAAGGATCACGTGCTTTTCGTTTTTGCGCATGATCAGATCGTCCGTTTCGAACAGCAGGCACTCGATGATCTTTAGACTTTTTCTGCGAGGATTTAAGGATATATTTGAAAAAGGAAAGATCAAGTATTTATTTCTTAATAACATAAGGTGATTAACAGAGACTCTAGGTTCTACAACTCACCTGCACCAGGTTATAAAGTTGGACACATTGTCGCGGGCGAAGAAGGTGCCACTTTTGGCGGCCGGAAGGTAGTGGACGTTGCCCATGGCCAGAATTGGACCCGCCAGACCCGAGGTCATCGAGCGGGTCATCGATTTGTTGCGGGCCTGTCGCCGAGCCAGATAATCCTCCGCCGCCTGTCTCACATAATTTGCGTGCTGCAAGGAGAGGAACCAAGTGGAGGCATTAGCATACGCATTAGCATTAGCATGAGATGATGCAGAAATTCCCAATGAGCACGGCAAATATTTCGCAGAGTGCGCCCGAGTGAAAGTCAAAAATACAAAACTAGAAAACGGTTTATTTTTAAGCTCCTAAAGAATTTAGCACGGCATTTTTAGGCTGTCCCCCCCCTGAAATCTCCTCGATCTTCGCCAATTTGCAACCTGCAATGGGCGTTGAACGATCAACGTCGCGACAATACTTGTGTTTTTTTTCCCGTGTTTATTGTGGGGTTTTCTGGGGTGAACGGTATTTTAGGACAGGGGATTATTTCTTCCTGGAGGTGGACTAGTTCTTATACTAGATTTACAGTGATTCTTATATTATATATATATTTCTTCATCTTGTACAGGTACTTCCCACATAATCCCCTTGATCCGTGCGCTATAATTTGCCATTGGCACATTTGACGTTTGGGGTTATGTCATCCGCAATCCGTATGCCCTGGTCCCAAAAAAAAACAGAAAAACTTACGCTCCCATCCCAATTCGGGGCGAAACAACAACTGCAATCGTGTCTCGACGTGTCATGCATTTCCATTTGCATCATTCCATATTCATTTATGCACATTTCGTTGTAATAATTTAATATTTAAACAATATTATTATTTCTGCTTCTTCCACCGCCTCTCTTCTTTTATGGATATCTGACAAATGCTTTATTTGGTGTTTATTGTTTCACCTTACCATAATACCCTAACCCCAAATAAGGGCAACAGAAACTGCAACAACTGCGGTGACGATGATGATGACGCTCCGCTGACGTTTGCATCTAAATATCTCAAGGAAGGCCAGAGTGGATCAGGGAATCAAAATGAGATCGTGAACTATTTGCACATATGCATATCATTCGAGAAGCTTCTGGGCTTAAATCATTGTATAATCAAACTAGTGTGAAATAGATAGCCAATTTGGTAATTGGAATTTCAAAATTTTGATCCTCACAGTGATATCTAGTGTAGTATGATATAGAATGGTATGATATAGTATCAGTTCCATAGCTGTGCTTAATAGCATATATTTTCAACTTCTCTTCGGTTTTCTATACTACACACTAGGGCATTTATAGGTCGTTCTGCCTGGCACCTTACTTCACCTTTTCGGCATCCGCCTCTTTGGCTTCTTCTTCGGCTCTTATCATGCCGCTTGCAAGGTAAAGCTGCGACGCCCACAACCCATTTCGGCAACCCAGAGGCGTTAAATGCATCTCTCGCCCCGTCTCTTTCCCCGTCGACATCTCCGTCTCACTCGCTCCTCTTGAACAGAGGCGCGCTACCCACGAAGTTTGTTTGGGCCTTGGTTTCACTTTGGCCGCCAGCTTAGAACCGAAGTACAGTGGAGGGCACACTAATAGCATTTCTTATATTTTAACTATTTTGCATTAAGCTAAAATTTAAAAGACACCAGGAAGTTCTTAAGGTTTCTTAAGTTCTCTGGAGTAGGGCGATTGTATCTTATCTTTGCATTTCAAAGATATAACAATATTTATTATTAAAAAAATCCTTCATAAATCAGTGGCAAACCATCCAGAAATCATAAAGATATTGGGAATATGAAGTATACAAATTCCAAACCTTATGATCTTTACGATCTTAAGATAAGAACAAAAATGTAGAAATCATATAGATACTGGAAATATGAAGTATACAAATTCCAAACCTTATGATCTTTACGATCTTAAGATAAGATATGTAATTGAGATCATCCTAAAACCTACATTTACTACTATTAGGTTCAGAAATCATATAGATATTGGTAATAGAAAATATACCAGTTCCAAACCTTATGATATTTACGATCCTAAGCCTAGAACAAAATGTAGCATAGTTCGCCAGCACATAGTTATAAATCTAGATCGTCCCAAGACCTATTCTTTTCACCACTGCTGTGGGCCTACTGCAGCACCACCACTCCAAAGTTTGTTTGGCTTCTTCCTCTTCTGAATCCGAATCTGAATCCGAATAATGCATGCAGAGTGGCGCGCGACAGAGACGGACGCACATGCATATTTGATAATCGCAGCATCACATTTTCACTTTCGAAATTCGACATTCGACAGTTGACTGAGGCAAGAGGAGAAGAAAGACCCAAAAAGAAAGAGGGGGTGTAACGTCGTGGAAATGGAGATGGAAATGGTTATTATGACATCAAAACTTTCTTGCATCAACAACGGCGGCGAGCACGTGCCACTTGTTGTGGCTGTTGTTTTTGCTTTCCGTTGGTGGAGCAAGTGCAAGTGCAGGTTGCTATTGATAAATCGATATTGGGACACCGGAAAAAATAAATCAACCGCCGGCTATCAATTTTTTTTAGTTCATATTTATCTTATCTGGCGTATAGTAAAACAAAAACCATTAGGAACTAACTAATATGATTGGAAACGTATGGCAGGCAACAGCTTGGGGTCACCAAAATGCATCTTAAGCATGCTATAACTTGTTTAATTTTAATTTGGTTCTAATATAATATACCTTTTGCAACTGCGAAATTGGTATTCATTAGTTATACCACCTCAGGTTTGGGTCAGCAATGAAAAGTTTAGATGATACGAGACTATATGTGGGCTTTAGTTTCCCTAAAACATTTTAAGATTGTTTCTTATCCATCTAACCCAGTGAACTGACATCCACATCCGCATCCGCATTTTTTTTATTTCATATTTATCTTATCTGGCGTATAGTAAAACAAAAACCATTAGGAACTAACTAATATGATTGGAAACGTATAGCAGGCAACAGCTTGGGGTCACCAAAATGCATTTTAGGCATGCTATAACTTGTTTAATTTTAATTTGGTTATAAAATAATATACCTTCTGTAACTTCGAAAGTGGTATTCATTAGGTATAACACCTCAGCAATGAAAAGTTTAGATGATACAACACCATTTGTGGGCTTTAATTTCAGTAAAACATTTTAAGATTGTTTCTTATCCATCTTACCCAGTGACTATAATTTCTTTAATTTTAATTTGGTTCTAAAATTATAAATCTTTTGCAACTTCGAAATTGGTATTCATTAGTTATATAACCTCAGTTTTGGGTCAGCAATGAAAAGTTTAGATGATACGACACCATATGTGGACTTTAATTTCCCTAAAACATTTTCAGATTGTTCCTTATCCATCTAACCCAGTGAACTGACATCCACATCCGCATCCGCTCTTCAGAGTCAAGTGTCGAAGCAATTAACATGACGCTTCTTCTTTCTCCTTCTTATCCATATGGTTGCCACTTCCCATCTTCTTCATTCTTTTTGTTCCCTGGGAAAAGAACTTTGAGACGGAAAGAGATGGAAAGTGGGTCGACCTGTAGTCCACCGCCCACCGCCCACGTCACTCAATCTGGCCACGCCTACTTCATATGGCAAATACGTGACGGCGATGCGGTAGACGACCGAGAAGAAGAAGACAGCAAGGAGGTGGAAGAAGAAGAAGAGGTACAGTATAACTTCTATGAAAAAAAGTTACCATGCTTACTTAGGTAAAAACCAAAATGTATCTTTGAATATTTGACGTTAAAGTATGATATTCACACTACTTTTCTTTTTTCCTTTTTCTTTTAGCCATTTTAAGTGAGGAAAGTTCCACTCGAGGAAGCTTGACTGTAGGTGGTGTGTGCAAAAAAAAAAGAGAGGGCGTTATTACAGGTACGTAACGTCACGTAATTAGCTTAGATTTTTCTCTACTTTTTTCTGCGCTTTTGCCTGTGCACAAAATGTATGTCAATATGGCGTTAATAACATTACATGACTACTAAAAGCTATTGCAAAAAAAGAGAAAAAAAGAAACCAACTGCAACACAACAGAAATAAACTCTGTCGCATTATTTGTACCGTAACATTCGACGACGTAAGCCAGTGCAAAAAGCGTTTTTTGCTTCCGCAAAAGGCAAATTAAATAAAACAAAATTAAAGCGCGCCGAAATAACAGCAGCAGCCAAATAATAAATAAAATGACATTGCAAAAAATACGCGCAAAAAACAGTGGAGCCTCTATAGCTGGAACTTTCACAGGTTCTTCAAAGCCAAATTTCAATGTCATTTTATCAAAGATCAATATTAAATATGATAACCTAAAGAGTTTGAAATTGAAAGATCTTAAGAGTTATATGAAAAATAGTAGATATTAGGGGTTCGACATTTTTTTTATAATATGTACGGTTTTAAGTATGACCAAATAAAAAAAAAACGAGGAACCTCTATAGCTCGAACTTTTATAGGTTCTTCAAAGCCAAATTCCAATGTCATTTTATCAAAGATTATTATTAAATGTGATAACTTAAAGAGTTTGCAATAGAACGATTTTATGAGTTATATGAAAAATAGTAGAGATTAGGGGTTCGACATTTTTTTTTAATATGTATGCTTTTAAGTATGACCAAATAAAAAAACCGAGGAACCTCTATAGCTCGAACTTTTCTAAGTTCTTCAATTTCAATGTCATTTCATCAGCAGATCAATATTAAATATGATAACTTAAAGAGTTTGAAATTGAACGATTTTAAGAGTTATGTGAAAAATAGTCGAGATTAGGGGTTCGACATTTTTTTTATAATATCTATGCTTTTAAGTATGAGCAAATAAAAAAAAAAAACCGAGGAACTTCTATAGCTCAAACTTTTAAAGGTTATTTAAGTTCAATGTCATTTCATCAAAGTTTAACATTAAGTATCATAACTTAAAGAGTTTGAATTTTAAAGGCTTCAAGAGTTAAATTATTAATAGTATAGTTTCGTGGCTAAACATTTTTCTTTTAATATGTATGTTATTAAATAAGAACATTTAAAGATTAAAGATCAATATTAAATATCATAACCTAAAGAGTTTGAATTTTAAAGGCTTCCAGAGTTAAATTAATAACAGTATAGTTTAGTGGCTAATCATTTTTATTTTAAAGTGTATGTTTTTAAATAGGAACATTTTAAAGATTAAACGTAGGTTGCGATTTTTTCGTATATTGAAAAGAGTTAAAACGAATTTTTGTATTTATAAGGGAATCTTTACTGTACTTAACAATTGTTGATTTTTGCAATTACACGGACGCATTTGTGATTCCCTCAGAGTGTCAAAGACAGGGGTTCCTAGAGAGCGGGGGAAGTTGGCTAAGCGGATTTGCCGCCGTTTCAACTGTTACTTTGTTATTCGGCTGTTGTTATTATATTTTTTTGTCGCTGATTGCCATCGATTGGCCCCACACACACAGCAGACAATAAGCCGCGAACTGGGGAGCTCAATCAAATTCACAAAACTGTCCGCGGCCCATTCAAAATCATATTCCAAACGCCGTTCCATCGGCGGCTTTGTCTCTTTGGGTTCAAGGTTCTCCCATGGCGATGACTTCCTACCCACAATCGTATTGCCTACATATATGGCTTTGGCAATGATAGATCGATCGATTCGCTTGCAAATGATTTCTGCACAACGGAGCACAGCTAACAGGTAACAGGTAACAAACAATGATCGATCTATCGATCTCCTCCTCACCGAGATCTCTCCAAGATTCAAGATTCAAGATCCGAGATCCGCTGAGTTGGGCTCACCTGCTCGGAGGTCTTTTGATCTTGGTAACGGTATTTCCATAATACCCATAGAAGGCGTTCTTGCTGGCTATTTTGTTTTCTGCTTTTTGTGGCCCAAAGTTTATTGCACTGTGTGTATGTGTGTGGGAAAAAGTTTGAGCGACCCTGACGATTGGCAATTTCGATAGAGCTCTGCAGAATCGATGAGATCACTCAGAATTGGCGATTGTCGATGACGATAGCCAAAGCATAGCTGAACAAAAAACAAACTTAGAAGCTACGACTTCCGCTTGACTTGAGGCCAAATGGCACTGGAAATGAAAATGGCAATAATGGCAACAAGTGTGTGCTCTGGAAATCCGAGTAGCTCCAATCCAATTAACCCAGTAACGGGGGCCTATTGTTTGCCTTTTGTAACCATATGTTGAGACAATCAAGTATTACTTTTCACTGATTTCACGGGAAAAATATTTCGCTAGCTATTGAAAAAAAAAAAAAAAACAAAAACATATCTTTCCCATTAGTGTTTTTTTTTCTCAACTTCAGAAACAAATTATAAAAACGGCTTTCAATGGTTTGTAATTATTTGTGAAATCGATGGGGATGAGAGTACACATTATATAAACGTTACATCATACAATATAGGCATTTTATAAACATCAGAATGATAAGCAGTTTTAATAATCTAATTTATTGTATTCCTTTTTTTTAAATCCAGCTTTGGAGATCTGCTTCCAAACGTTCTTATTAAATAAATCACCCCTTTTTTTTGGTTAAATGTCTTGAAAATTAGCAGGGTTACTTCCCCAAATGGGCCAAAACGATCAGGTTGTTAATGACCAAGTTAATTTCGGGGGAATGCTCTATAAGGTCAGGGGAAATGCTTCTGTATGAAATTACAGCTGTCTGAGACATAATAAACTATTTTCGATTCTTGGGCTGAGAGACATTTGGGTGAAACAAAAGAAAGACACGGCAACAGCATAGCTAGATGGGCATTTGGATATGGCCAAAAGTGGCAGAATTCGATGCCAAAGCCCCCCCTACAAAAAATAGAAAACAAAAAAATAAACCGAACCAAACCGAACTGGTTTTTGCTGTTGTTGTCGGCCAAAGCCAAAACGAATTTTGAATGTGGGTGAAGTTGTTAAAAATGTGGCAAACGCAATCGAGGTTAGCTAGAGCTATGGCTATACCGAGAACCCCCCATCCAACTCCCCCTCCCACAATGATCCAATGTACCTACTTGGCGCATATTTAGTTATAAACTTGAATTTAGACTCTGGCCAAATTAGAGCCGATCTATGTGCGAGTCGAGAGTCGACTATGCCCCCAAAGTGAGAGCGAGACTGACAAAATACAGCGCGCACTGGCCAGTTGCAAAAAAAAAAAAAGATACATATAGTGTACAGATTCAGATGGATTTACAGAGATGGAGATACAAAGATACAGAAATAGTAACAGAAACAGAAAACAGAGTCCGACTCAGAACAAGCCACAAATGTCGAGATCTGTTTGTCGCGCTTGTCCAATTTGTCCGATTTGGTGTGTTTCCTGTTTCGAATTGCCAAAATCGAAAGAGAGACACGAGAAAAGCATTACGAATTAGATGTTTGCCAAAGATTTTAATGACTGATCCACTAGGGAAGGCTGAGCTTACACATTGTTGTGATCTTATAACTGATTTTTAAATATCGCACACCATATCATATATTACTATAATCCTAATCTTTTAAAACTAGCTTCTGATTAAGTTCTTTGATAATAAAATATGAAAAGCTACGAAATTGATGTATCCCTAGCAACTTATCAAACTAACACATTTGGCTAGCCCAATGTTCTGATCTTATTGCAACTGATCTTGTATATATAATATAACCATATATTATTAAATTCATTACCTTTAAAAAAATCTAGCTTTTGATAGAGCTCTTTGATGATAAAATATGAAAAGCTTAGAATATGTATCTTCAACTTATTTATATCTTTAGCAACTCATCCTTAAGAACCCATTGTTTGTTGCACTCAACTTTGAGGATCTCCGGCTTATGAATAGATTTTATAATTTTTATTCCGTCTTCCAGGAGAGGACCTCCAACAGAATTGAGTGATGGCCATGGGGAAATCTCTCCTCGACTGGCTCACGATCGTGGCGCTTCCGTTTTGACTGAGATCCTTATCGCCATTTGGCAATGAGTGAGTCACCCGGTTACCGCATTGACCGGCTCGTTTTCTCCAATGGATCACGGACCCCGGATCACGAAAGCCCCTTTAACGTACACAGAGATCATCACGGACGAATTATGGTGCGTGCTGGGTATGGAAATGGGCATTGGGGATCTGGTGGATCGGGGAATCGGGTATTTGTGGGGACTCGGGGGGATCTTCGCCACGCGGATCGTGCAAATTGCCTGGCCATGCCGGTCTATTTGGCTATTTGTCCACTTTCGGTGGGGGCAGCATTTGCCCAGTGTGTGTGTGTGTGTAAATACGGAACATATGTAAATATTAATTTTATTAAGCAAACGTGACTGCAAGATCTCGGAGCGACTTGGCGTTTGGGCTATGGCTATTGGAGTTTTAAGGCTTTTGGACTTGGCACATTGACGTCGCTGACACGACAACAAACTGTGTGTTTGCTTTTCATATTTGGCTTTTCAATTCACAATATTTGTGCTGGCAAAAGTAGTGTGTTTCTTTTGTTTCGGGATTGTTTTTGGTTTTTTATTTTCTTTCGGATTTTGCTATCGTTATTTTTCTTTTTTGGACTGACAGAAGTTGGCAGTTGCCATCACTCACGCATCCCGTGCGTGGGAACCTTCTGAGGGGGCGGGGGGTACTGGTGGGAGTGGGTGGCGGCCTTGTCTTTGAAGTGGAGGTCCGCCGGATACAAAACGAGTGGATGGCATACGTGCCTGCTTATCGTTATCGCTGTAACGGTCTTTTTATTGTTTACGGTCGGGTAAAAGCACATACAGTGTGACCAGATCAGGTAAAGATGAGTTAAACTACCAATAAATGGTACAGTCACCACAAAGAACTTTATAAATCCCTTACCGATTAATAAATAACCTTAAACTTCAATTATAATGATCACTATCTTAAATTTAAATGCCTTTGATTATACACTTTAAACATATAATTTGTTTATATTTCTATCGCCATTCCCATTGTCTAAAATTAACATAATCACTTATATCGATTACTAATCATTATAGATACTTTTTTGGAATGCATATTTTTGCAAACCCATTTCTAGAAACACTTTTCGCAATCAATAGCCACGATGAGTCAGCGCAATCGATCGATTGCTGTATCGATTGCCTTTTTCGGACCACAACCCACCAACTCCACCCCCTCATAGCTGACCTTTGCGGTTCTAAATTTGGAAACAGTGCAGTTACGATCGTGAGTGATTTCTCGGCTTGTGCTGGTCACGCTTTTCTGCCATCCCTAGAATGGTCATTTGCAGTTGGGAAAAAATCAACTGCGAACTGAGGGGGAAAAAAAAACTCCCAACTGCCAACTGCAAAATGCAACTCACACCCCTCGAAAGATCTCAAATTAGTCAGCGACACTCCATAAATCAGGCACACTCATAGTAACCGAAGGAAAACAATCGAGCTCCAGGTCCCCAGGTTCCATGTCCCCATGTCCAGTTCCACTTGGGACAGCTGCCAATGTCTCGGGGTCCAAGCGATTAGCATACAATTTGTGGGGGGCGGAGTGTGGGGTTAGCACTCGCGGCCATAAATAATAATCGCTAGGGGTCTTTGGCTCGCAGTCCCCGGGAGTTCGGAGTTAAGAGTTAAAAGAGTTAGGAGTTTCGGGCTGCCAGTTGGTTCCCGTTCCCGTTCCCGATCCCGTCTGCCAGTTGTCGATACAAATTGCACCGTTAATAAAGTCAAAATCGGATTAGACACGGCCCGCCGCCCCCCTTTTTTTTTTTTTTTTTTAGATATATAATATATTTCCTTTTTTTACAAAACTCAGCTGCAAGCCAAGCCACCTGTGATATCTGTCGGTGATATAGCCGCGATATACACGTACAACCCCTTCACACCCCAATCAGGCCGGCGAACAGCCCACCCGATCGATTGGCCAGATATTTGATCTGGGCTGAAACTGAAATCAAATGGCCAACACAATAAATTCACCTCTAATGAATTTTGATTCATTTCCATTTGCTTTTGGCGCAAACAACTAAATAACTCCGGCAATCAATGGGCGAAGGGGGGGGCCTTATAGATAATATTGACCCATATATGTCAGACTCGAACGGTAGGCGAACCGGCAAATCGGTGACAGAAGCCAAATGATTCGATTCGAGATCTAGTTGGGTATTTATAATTTACCGAACTATTACAGATAGGAATCAGTTTATAGAATAGATTCTCAATGATTGGGACTAATATGTTTTAATGGGAACTATTTAAAAATATTAATATTTATAATATACCAAACTATTTTAGATGGGAAATAAGTTATAGAATAAATTCCCAATGGTAAGCCATTTCCAATAAACAATCCTAAAAACATCTGAGAATTTCATTCTGCCACTTGAAGTTTATTTTTCTGAGAAAGCGAAGAATGCATTGGCCATGTAAAGTGATAAGAAATGTTATATTACAAATATCGTGACGGGTTCAGACTGCATTATTTGAATATTGATGGGTTGCCGTGCATTTCTTTCTGCTCTTTACTTGCATAACGTCACGTCTTCTCCGCTCTGGATGCACAACTTTCTTTGGGGACGTGCAATCGCTGCCCCCCCATTCGTCATTACCCATTTTTTAGAACCCCTCCCGCAGATCTCCCGAGTTCCAGAATTCCCAAACCGAACCGAACCCCCGAACAAACTCCCCATTTGGTATGCACTAACCAAGGTAATCGATAAACATTTATTGGGTTAACCCAGTATTTATAATAGTCGCTGACTGGGGTGGCATTTACCCATCAAAATGTTTGCTATCCATCGGATTGACTTGGCTTGGCTGGCTCTTACTGATGGCGATTGCCATGATTGCCGCGACGAGGACGTTCCGGGCGTCGATTCTGGATGCGACGAATTCTATCCTTGGCCATCTGATGGAGACGCGGCTCAATCTTCTGCTTGTGCTCCTCGAGAAAGGCGACCAGAGCGTTGGCGAGTTTGAAGTTGGTTCTGGTGAAGAAGCTGATGACCTCGCAGCCCTGCGATACCGAGAGGCAGCCCGTTCTGGTCAGACGTTGGACATAGCCCTCGATGGAGTTGGGGAAGTCGTAGTTGATCACATACTTGATGCCCGGCACGTCCAGTCCCCGCTGGGTCATGTCGGTGACCACGATGATGTTGTAGCGGCCGGTGCGAAAGGCACGGATGATGGCATCCCGTTCGGCGACAGTGCGTCCGCCATGGAGGCCGGCGCAGGGCACAAACACACGGATGAAGGCCACCAGCTCGTCGACGCACCGCTGGCGTTCGGCATAGACCACCACCTTGCCGGGCGTGTCGCTCAAATCATAAATGTTCGTTAGCTCCTCCTTGAGCTGATGCGTCTTGCGGCTCGAATTGAGCATCACCACCCGCTGGCGGAGGCTCTGGAGTCCCTGGCTGGAATCGATGGGACCACCCACACGGATCAGGGTGTAGTTGCCCATGTACTTGCGGGCCATCCGCTGAAGATTGCGCGTCCACGATGACGAAGCGATGACGAACTGGGCCTGTGGACGCATCAGGCAGAGCAGGCGGCACAGCTGGCCCTCCAAGCCGACATCAATCATTCGGTCTATGTCGTCGAGAACCACATAGGAGCAACGACCCAGGACCATTTCCTGGCCATCGCCGGACAATATTTCCAGCAGGCGACCGGCCGTGGCCACCAACAGTTCACAGTCGGTGGCGGCATTCCACCAGACGCTGCCCGAGATGCACTGGCTCCGTAGCTCGTGCTGATTCGTGAAGGACTGTGCCTCCTTGTGGACTAAAATCGCTGCCTCCCGACAGTCCACCAGAACCAGGACAATCGGACCATCATTGCGGCGTTGCGATAGATGCTTCTGTTGGACTTTCATGATGCCCGGCAGCAGGTAGCCCAAGGTCTTGCCTGTTCCGGTGCCGGAGACCATCACCATGTTGCTGCCCGACTGGGCCACCGGCCAACTTTGGGCCTGGATGGGTGTGGGCGACTCGAAGCCACGGAGCTCCAGACGCCGGATTATGTTCTCGCCGAATCCGCTGCGCTGGAAATTCTGGACAGGCTTGGGAGCGGGTCGCGGATCGCAGCTGGCCAGGGAGATCTTGTGGCGTTTCCGGTACAGCTCCGATTCATTCTGCTCGCGATCAGCCGGGCACAGGATCTCTTTCCAGGGATTGCAAATACGGCTCTTCAGCCGAGGACGACCCATCTCGCGATTTTCGGTGGGCATCCTGCTGCTGGAAGAATCGAAAATGCGTTGGGGACTGCGGCTTTTCAGCGGAGAGCGACTCTTCTGGAAATTTCCAGGGGGAGTCCTGCTCCTCCAGCGCTTAATAAAGCGTTGGGGACTGCGGCTCCTCAATGGAGAACGACTCTTCTGGCGATTTTCGGCCGGAGTCCTGCTCCTAAAACGCCTGATAATGCGTTGGGGACTGCGGCTTCTCAGCGGAGAACGACTCTTCTGGCGACCTTCGGCGGGAGTCCTGCTGCTCCAAGAATTGTAAACGCGCTGGGGACTGCGGCGTCCGGACGGAGAATGAATTATACGGGGATTTTCAATGGGACCCCTTTTCCAAGGATTGACAATCCGTGGACGACTGCGGCTCCTGCGGCTTGGGGAACGGCTCCTGCGGCTTGGGGAACGACTTTTGCGGGTATTTTTAGGGGGGGTGCTTACCCAAGAATTGGAAATAAGTTCGGGACTCGGCGCAAGACTCAGCAAGTCACTCTTCTTTTTATTTACTAAAGATGAAGAACTGGCCACCGAACCGGACTGCGAGCCAGAGCTGGAGGATTTCGAACTCGATTCCGAGCTGGAAGAGCTGGATTCCGAGCTGGATGAGCTTGATGACTCGGAACGCCCACGGAACCGAATATTCTGCCTTTCATCCTTGCCCGTCGCAACTTTTTCGCCAGATTTCTTCGGCAAACGTTTAAGTTCTTGGTGGATTTTCACGACCTTCTCGTTTTCTTTCTCCTCTAACACATCGTCTTTATTCTTCTTCATCGCCAGTTTTTCACCTTTTTCGCACATTTTTGTAGAGCTCTTTCTCACAATTACTTTTCGGCAAGACATTGAAAATTTTCACTTGGCTAGTTGGCGAACTGTCAACGAAAAAGGAGACAAGACAACTCTGGACTTTGGTGTTGGCCAACCCATCTTAGTGTTGGAAAAAACCGTCTTTAGAAACTTACTCTCATAAAATACCTTTTTTAGTATAACAAATTTATTTATTTAACGTTGATCAGCCAACTTAATGGCTATAAAACGTTGTCTACGAAGAGGAAAAATTGACATGGAAACATAACAGAAAAGGAGATTAACAATATTTACAATAATTGAACAATTTCATTGCTTTAGGACTCGAGAGACCTGACGTCCTCTTGTCCAGAGATCACCGGGGTGCCTTCGCTTTAGTCTTCTTCTCGTTGAGATTCGGTTTGCCAGGGATGCTGCTAGGTGGTTCGTACCATTTATTATTCGAGTTCTATACTGTTATTTTTAAGTATTCTAAAATATCAGGTTGGTATACAATTGTTTGTAAAAGATATATTTAATATTTTTATGCACCATGGTTTTTAATGTAATGTTTTATCGAGGGCATGCACTATGGTTATATTTAAAAATCCCAGTCCTTAGTAATCTAATGCATTTGTATTTCATGAGAACTTTTGTGGTCTGGTGTTGGAAAAATACCTTCCTTAACTTACTCTCATAAAATACCATTTTCTACTGCAACTTTAAGTTCTATACTGTTATTTTGAAGTATTGTAAAAGTTGGTAAAAATTAGTAATTTTAATTCCCTTATATTAATATCATATACCAAAGTTTGCCAGGTTATGTTTTGTCCAGGGCTTGTAATATAGTTTTATTTAAAGAATTCCAGTTCTGCATTAATCTGATTCGTTTTTAATAACACAAGTGGACTTTTATGGTCTTCAATGTGTTTCATTTCCCGAGTGGGGACTGTCCCAGTTCCGGACTGAGATACGGATACGGGTTCGGACTCCGCTGGCGGAAGTGCAGAGCTCTCTTGCCCAATCGAAAGACCCAAAAGAGAGCTGGGCACTATCTGCCCCCGTTGGGTTATCTATCTCCGTATAATTGGCGGCTGTGTGAGTGTCTGGATGTGTGGTCAATTAAAAACATTCGCTGGCTTTTTATCAAATTCAATTAGCCGACGACGAAAGCCAAACAAAATGCCCAAAAAGCTACAAAAAAAAAATAGCGGAAGAGAGTCGGCAACAAAGTTGCTCAATGGGAATTGCTGAGGGGGATCAACAGCACTTTAAGAAATATTCAAATAAAAAAGTATATAAAACGCATGCATAAACGAGGAGTTCTAACTATAGAAAATCCGTATAATTAACTAGATAAATTGGCAAGCAATTGGCTGTACAGATCGTTAAGGCAATTCGCTAATGATCGTCAGACAGCTAACGATCTCCTTTGGCTAATTGGCCCCCAGTACGTATGTACTGGGTGTGCCCCTCGCCCCGTTTTCAGACCACCCTTCGTTTAAAGTGGCCATCAAGTGGTAATTACGATCGTTGTTGGAACGATGAAGACATCAAATCGCACTGCATCGCCTCAGAACGTCTATGGCCATTGAAAGAGATTTGTTTTGGTTTAAGACCCCGAGACACTGAAACCCCCCCAGAGACCCCTTCTCTCTTTCCCGGAGTTTCAATTAAAGTTCCATTAACGCTTCGCGACACACACAATTATCAAAAATTATATTTATGCTTATGACATTTCCGGCAGTTCCACAATTCCCCGATTTCCCCTGATCTTTGGCCAGTGCAAAATTTATGCCCCCTGTCTGAGTCATTTCATTTATTTCGAGACAGCGCAGACAGAAGATCAAAGCAACTTCATGATTATGCTGCACGCATATCCATCACCATATCGAGCACTCGCCTCGGGGTGGAGTTGTCTATGGGTCCATGGGGGGATCCATTGGGGAATCGCGGGGAACGGGGGCCATATCCGAGATCCAAGATCCCAGATCCGAGGTGAGGTGTGTGTGTGCGCAGGTGAGGCTCTGGCTGCCGGGATCGCTGTGTGTGGCTACAGTGGTTAGGGGAGTGGATAATCGGCACTAACCGTATGAAGAGAGCATTACCGTCCACACTTATCCAGCCTAACCAAGCCCACAAAAATGGTAGATATGTGGATAGCTTCGATAAAAGGAGATCCATGTTGGAAACAATATAATAAACACTTTTAAGAAATCAGAATACTGTGGGAAATAAATATTAACAGATATATTTAGCAAATTCCCATAAACATCTTTATAATAATAATATAAATTACAACAATATATCATAGCAAAAAATAGGAAAAAAGGAAATGTAAGCTTTGATTCTTCACAGTTTTTGCATCTTAGTATTGTATTTTAAATGTTAAAAATTTCTAAAAATATTATTCATTTAAAAAATACAATATAGAACTTACGATTCCGCTACATTTCATAGCAATCTGATGGCTAACTGACTGACAAGCGACATTGTCCAACACTAATCATATTTTATTTGTGTGCACACTCCAATGTTCTATGGGGCCGGCTTTACTTTTGGCTACGGACTCTCGGCCAAGTTCCTCGAGGAAAAAGAAACAAAAAAAAAACCACACACTCGGAAGACACGAGAAAAGATCGGCGCAGCAGGAGACCCCCAAAAGGGGGCAAGGAGATCTCGTGGCAGATACGAATCCGCAAAGCAGAAAAACAACTGCAACGGGGCAACAGCAACTGCAACATCAACAGCACAAGTAAAGACAAATTGTCTACGGGTTGAGGTCTTGCTATTGGCCTCCAGCGTGACGATGTCGGGTGCTACTGGCGCCACTCAGCGCCAACAAAACAGAAAAGAGGGCCAAAAGGCGGGGGGCTATGCTAGAGCTATAGCTATAGTTGTGGCTGTGGTTATGGCATGTGGCATGTGCCACCCAAACCAAACCAAGCCAAACCGAAAAACTAAAAACAAAAAAAAGTCAGAACAGAAAACCAAAAGCCAAGCCAAGCGAATAGAATTACGGATCAAAGGAAAGACCTTAGCCATGTATAATATATATATATAATCGAACAAATAATGGTTAACCATAAAATTTATCACAAATAATCCCATAGACTGTTGGCTTAATCGCTAATCTTTGCGATTAAGCTCCTCTTCATAACTTTCGATATCCTTGCGACATGCATTGACCTTGGCTTGAGCATCGCTTAATTTTTCGGCAATTCGCAAGATCCTCGATGCTATGGATTCATGTTCGCGTTTTTTCTGCAGAGAGCGGTTGGTCTGACGTTCTGCGGCCTTGGTCCTGGTAACCAATTTGGGACCGACAGACTCACCTATAGCTTCCTTGATATGTTGTGAAACAATACGATCGACGTCATCGTTGAGTAGGGCAACGCTAGATTCGGTTACATGCCATGAAATGCAGAACTCCGTTCTGCCAGAGATCCCGGTATAGAACCATGTTACCATTTCATTCGATTCGTCATCAGGTTTATTCTTACGCCACTCGTAGGTTCTGACCCCAATTCTCACGTGCATTCGGCTCGGCCTTTCAAGAACGAGCATGGCAATAATATCCATTATAGTATCTATGTATTTGGGGTCGTCTTCAATTGAATCATCCTGGACAGCGGTCTCGGGGAAATCCAATGAACTCCAATCGAAGCCACTTGGAGGTCGATTTCTTACCGCCACAAACGAATCAATAGACACTTCAGAGGGCTCTTCCGAGTCATTTGGAGAGTTATGTAGAGTTCTTGGTTCCTCAAGCAATTCATCATCCTGATTATCCAATTCAGAAGACACAGCTTCCGGGTGCCAATTATTCGGAGGTAGACTTCCTATCGCCCCAATCAATTCATCATGTTCCTGTCCAGCGCCCCCATCAGGTCTTTTGGCTTTTTCTGGGGTCTCGGAACAATCCGAAGAACTCCAATCGAGGTCACTTGGAGGTCGAGTTCTTATCGCCACAAATGAATCAAAGGACACATCTGAGTCACTTAAAGAGCTCTGCAGAGTTCTTATCTCCTTAAACCATTCATCATCCTTATCCTTATCGGAATCCTGATTATCCAACTCGGAGGACAGTGCTTTCGCATTCCAGTTATTTGAAGGCAGAGTTTCTACCGCCCCAATTAAATCATCATATTCCTTTTCAGCACCCCCTTCAGATCCTTTGGCTTTTTTTGAGGTCTCTGAACAATCCGATGAACTCCAATCGAGGTCACTTGGAGGTCGAGTTCTTATCGATTCAAAGAACCCTTCAGGAGGTGTTAAATATGAGTCTGAGTCATCATCCTTATCCTTATCGGAATCGTGATTACCCAATTCAGAGGACGATGCTTCAGAAGATCTAATGCCCGCATTCAAGTCATTCGGAGGTAGAGTTCTTATCGACCCAAACAATCCATCATGTTCTATCAAGTCATAGAACACGTCTTCAGAAGATGTTGAGCCCGAATCCAAATCATTCGGAGGTAGAGTTTTTGTCGACCCAGAATATTCTGAAGACCCTTCTTTAAAAGATCCTAAAGTTGTTGATCTTTCGAGTATTGCATCCACGGTATCTTCCAAATTAATATTCTCATGTTCACTGATTATTTCGTCTTCGAAGTTGGGGTTCGACTCTTGGGGTTCGGCAAGTATGAACTCGTTTTCCATTGCTATAGTGACGAAACCCTGGTCAGCAGTCCCTCTTCTTTCATCGGGCTCTTCATATTCGTTCCTATGTGTCATCGATTCCTGATCATCAAAAAAACGAGCTGGAATCATCCTCGACATGTTTTCGATTTCAATATCGATGGAATCCATGTCAGCAGTATCTCTTGTACATCCGCATTGTACATCTTGTTCATCGGACTCTTGGTTCCTATGTGTCATCGGCTCCCCTTCCGGATCATCCAAAAATCGAGCTGGTATCGTCCTCGATATGTTTTCGATCTCTATATCGATGGAATCCTGGCCAGTAGTATCTCTTGAACATCCGCATCGTACATCTTGTTCACTGGACACTTGGTTCCTATGAGTCATCGGTTCCACTTCCGGATCATCCAGAAATCGAGCTGGTATCATCCTCGATATGTTTTCGATCTCTATATCGATGGAATCCATGTCAGCAGTATCAATTGTACATTCGCATCGTACATCTTGTTCACTGGACTCTTGGTTCCTATGAGTCATCGGTTCTACATCTGAATCATCCAGAAATCGAGCTGGTATCATCCTCGATATGTTTTCGATCTCTATATCGATGGAACCCATGTCAGCAGTATCTGTTGTACATTCGCATCGAACATCTTGTTCACTGGACTCTTGGTTCCTATCTGTCACAGATTCCACTTCCGAATCATCCATAAATCGAGCTGGTATCATCCTCGATATGTATTCGATCTCTATATCGATGGAATCCATGTCAGCAGTATCTCTTGTACATCCGCACTGTACATCTTGTTCATCGGGCTCTTGGTTCCCATGTGTCATCGGTTCTACATCCGAATCATCCAGAAATCGAGCTGGTATCATCCTCGATATGTTTTCGATCTCTATATCGATGGAACCCATGTCAGCAGTATTTATTGTACATTCGCATCGTACATCTTGTTCACTGGACTCTTGGTTCCTATCTGTCACAGATTCCACTTCCGATTCATCCAGAAATCGAGCTGGTATCATCCTCGATATGTATTCGATCTCTATATCGATAGAATCCATGTCAGCAGTATCTATTGTACAATCGCATCGTACATCTTGTTCATCGGACTCTTGGTTCCTATGTGTCATCGGTTCTACTTCCGGATCATCCAAAAATCGGGATGGCATCATCCTCGGCATGTTTTCGATTTCTATATCGATGGAATCCATTTCAGCAGTATGTCGTGAGCATCCGCATCGTACATTTCGTTCAGCGGACTCTTGGTTCCTATCTATCACAGATTCCACTTCCGGATCATCCGAAAATCGAGCTGGCATCATCCTCGACATGATTTCGATTTCTATATCGTTGGAATCCTGGTTAGTAGTATCTCTTGAACATCCGCATCGTACATTTTGTTCAGCGGACTCTTGGTTCCTATGTGTCACAGATTCCACTTCCGGATCATCCGAAAATCGAGCTGGCATCATCCTCGACATGATTTCGATTTCTATATCGATGTAATCCTGGTTAGTAGTATCTCTTGAACATCCGCATCGTACATTTTGTTCAGCGGACTCTTGGTTCCTATGTGTCACAGATTCCACTTCCGGAGCATCCAAAAATTGAGCTGGCATCATCCTCGACATGATTTCGATTTCTACATCGATGGAATCCGTGTCAGCAGTATCTCTTGAACATCCGCATCGTACATCTTGTTCACTGGACTCTTGGTTCCTATGAGTCATCGATTCCACTTCCGGTTCATCCAAAAATCGGGCTGGCATCATCCTCGACATGTTTTCGATCTCTATATCGATGGAATCCACGTCAGCAGTATCTATTGAACATCCGCATCGTTCATCTTGTTCATCGGACTCTTGGTTCCTATGAGTCATCGGTTCCACTTCCGGGTCATCCAGAAATCGCGCTGGTATCATCCTCGATATGTTTTCGATGGAATCCATGTCAGCAGTCTCTCCTTCGACTCCAATTGGTGCATCTTGTTCGTTCCTGTGTGTAATTAATCCCACATCCGCATCATCCAGAAATCGAGCGGTTATCATCCTCGACAAGTTTTCAATTTCTATATCTACGGAATCCAGGCCACCAGGCCCAGAAGACTCAGTTTCGGCTCCAGTAGGGAAATCTTGAAAATCGGGACCTCGGGATACGTCCAGAGATGTCTGCCCCATTTCTAGATCCTCTGGCAGCATATCAGTTTCATTCTGCGATGCTATAGAGTCGGGTAAAAGTGGATCGCTTTCATCCCCGCTTGATAGACTTTCAGGTTGGGTCTCATTATGATTATTTACTGCGGGTTGAGAAAGGGGTTAGGACCAAGTTCTGTTCTAAGAAGCAGACAGTTCGATTTTTTTTATTACCTAGCCCTCTTCGCTCTGCTCTTGAATGGTAGCTCGCTCGCCTAATAAGCTTCCTGACCGACCTCAACATCTTCACCATCTTCTTCTTCCTTACCATCCCGGTCTGAACTCGTGGTAAATTGTTTGACCGTCTAATCAATTGGCTTACTTGCTGGATGGGTTCGGGCTCTGAATTTGTCTCCGATTCAGGAACCCGCAGTTCATTACGAGGACTGATCAATTCTGGAACCTGTACGCCTACTTCTTGTGTATTTTGAATGCGTTCGTTTTCTGGATGTACGAACTCGCCATTTGATTCGAACTCTAGAAACGGAAATTCATCCGAATCGCTGTCTGAATTGCCCATTCTGCGTGTTGTTTCCGATTCTTGAACCAAACCGCTCTCTTGCTTTGGTATTACTTTGCAAAGTGTTTCGTTTAGCCAATCGACAATGATGTGCATGTTACATTACTTTTTAAACCCCAATGTTGCGACGTTACAAAGGGCGTTGAAAAAAATTAAGAGAAAAAATGTTGGAAAATAATATAAGGTAGTAAACGAGCGTAGCAAATTTAGATGTTGTTCGGTGTTCAAACCTATTGGAACTAACTGAAAAACATAGGGGTCCCGTACAGCTACTGACATTGGGGCTCCACAGCCCACTTGATCCCAAGTTTGGAACATGTTTTCAGCTCGTTTAATTAAATTTTGGATAGATGCATTTAAGTGGATTACTTATAAATTTAAAATGGTAAAAATTATATATTTTACCGGGATTTACCCAACCTTTTTTAGAAAATTTAGATTATTGTTATAAAATAATATGCTCTTCCAGCTTAGCTACAATTGGCCATGCCTTTAGGTTAATTTACGGATTTTATACTTATTCAAGGGAATCCTTTTGTTCCTCCGCTCTCATTATCCCTGCCCCCTGGCTTTTTTCTGGGCTTCATTTAAATTATGAACTGTTCACAAAATGCTTACGGTTGAGCAACTAAGCTGGCTCAATGAACCCCCGGTGACCTGGATTTTTTCCAGGCTTTTTCCTGCTGGAGTGCCGTTGGCCAGGTAAGAAGCTCTTTAGCCGAGGCATAAAAGATGAAATGGAAATCTGTCGAGCTCTTAGCACTTGCGAGTGTCGAGATGTATGTGGATGGGTGGGTTGGATGGATATTTTATATGTGTGAATATGCTTTCACGATTTTAGGGGGGGGACTTGACTTACCTTGCACAATGCCACGCCTGTGTCCAAGCGATCCATGAAGTTTTCGGCATTGATGCTCAGTTCCGGATAGAGTGTGCTGAGCCATTCGGCCAGATCCTCCTTCATGGCCTCCAGGTACTCCTCGCTGGACTTAAATGGCCTGTACGGCCTCGCCTCCAACATGGCCATCGCGTCGGTAGTTTATTCTTAATCTTTCTGGAACTCAAATCACAGTTCCCTTGCCTTAGCTTTCGATTTCAATATTTTGTTTTCTTATTATTTATTTATTTTTTTTTTTTTTATTCTTCAGACCTTAGCAAAGATTTGTCGTCGTGTTTTCGTTACGCTTTTGGTTGCAGTGCATCGCGTCTGGTTCGGATTAGCGTTTCGGTTCGGTTCGATATTGAGCTGAAATGAGGGAAAAAACGTATATATTTTTTATATATTTTAGTAACAAAATTTTAGCTTTGAGAAACAAAAGAATTTGGCCAACTTTTTTTTTAGCGGAAAAGCCCGTTGATTGATGATATACAATCAGATTGCCGGCAAGTGGATAATAAATCGTAAAAATTGTTGCACCAAAACGGCGTAAATTTATGATTGTGCCACTGCAGCTGACATAATTATGGTACTGAAAACCGCAGCGGCAACGGCAAACCGCCGCCGCTGGCTGCAAAAGTTATACAAATAAAATCAATAAATAAAACATAAAAGTCGGTGACTTGAAAAAGGCCCAGACAAGCCAACAGCAGCAGCAGCAGCAACAGCAGCAGCTGGAAAACAAAGTTGGTATTGGGCGCCGGGTTAATGGCATCTCACACCCCAAGTGCCCCTTATACTTCATTTTATTTTTACCCCCATCTCATTAACAGGTCGCTTTTATATTGAGTAATTAGCGGTGAGTCCAATTGAACTGTGAACTTCGCTCGAAAAGGGGGGAGATCGACCACCAACTACTGCACCAACCATCCAAGGTCGGTCATAAAACTTATGGCTTATCAAAAGCGTTTATCGAATTATCGTTGCATAAGGATGCCGCAACAGGATTTGACCTTGGGCCATCAGAACAGGTTGGTCTTTAAAGCCTCCGCCCCTCATTAATCCTCCGATGGGATTAAACCTTTGTTGCAGCGACTTCAGGACAAAGGAAAGCGAAGGGAATTGTTCGTATGTGTATTTAATATAATCTATAAATATGGCTATAAAAGCTATGTAAAGGTTTGCTAAGGAAAATGGGAAATAAACCTTTTTGAAAGATTTTATTATATTACATTTTATGATTAAGGTTAAAAGATCATAAAATCATATTATAATATAAAAACAAGAGTTCCTAAAGTCTGAAAACATCAGAATAGCCAAGTAAGAACGCTGAACTCAACATTCTTTATAAGGTATACGCATAGAATTAAACACAAACTGTTTTGCGAATTCAGAACCATATCCACACCTTTGCCACACCTGCTTTATAATAATTAGGCCAGGTCGCAATCTTTTAGGACCGATCGATCGGTAATAATAAAAGAAAGAAACCAATGGGTGAGAGAGTGGGAACAAAGCTTAAAGAAATCGAATCCCATTCGCATTGGCATTCCAATGTTCGGTTTTTCGATATTCGGTTTTTGGTTTTCGGCGTGTGTATTTTAAATGTTTTGTGTGTTTAATTCGCCTGGCTATTGGATCCGTTGGTCCCCGGAGCTGTATTAAGTGCTTACGTAACCGCCTCATTCCCGATGAGGCTGGTCTTAATTAAGGCGCACCGATTTGGCAACTTACGTGTATTTTTTTCTGTTTTTTCAAAATGATCAGGCGGATTCGGAATCGGATCGCTATTGGGAGATTCGGATTCGCATTCGCATGCGGGCAAGTACAAAAACCCATGTGTGTTGGCTAATTTGCTGGCCATTGATGGGTTAAGCTAAAGAAATCATTGCCGCCGGAGTTGGTAAACCTCCGGGGGGTTTATTTTGGTTTTGGTTGGGCTTTTTGGGCAAATCCGCATCTCATCCCCCGGATTTGGTTTTCACTTTCGCACTTGCGAAAATCTATCTTTTTTTTTGCCTAGATCGATCAATCTATTCACATGCCACGCCCCCTGCTGTTGACCCACCAAGCCAGAGAATGACTGAAAAGATGCAAAAAAAAAAAAAAAAGAAAAAATCAAAAAGTCGCAAGCTTTCGAGACAAACAAATATGCAAATGCTCGCTGGCCTTTTGTTCGAATGATTAGCGGTATTTTTGAAAGTGAATTTAATTAAAAAATCCGCATCCAAACACAGCGAAATGTATAAACAACACACACATTTTGCATAGGATGCGTCGTCGGCATCGATTCGCATATAAGGCCTGTCCCATTCCAATCCAATGCGATCCAATCTCCTCCCCATCGCCAAGTCCGGTAATTGAATGTGTGCCTCTGCCGTTTTTGTTTTTTTTTTTTATTTTGGCCATTGCTGATTTCCACATTCGAAATTGTCATTAAAACTCCCCCGCATTTCACGTCCATTCACCGTATTGTTTACAATGCTTCTGTGTTCTGTCAGGCGTGAAACTTTTCCCTTATCTTAACAAAGTTCCCATTCCCAGACCTTATTTTCATTATCAGATATTGCTGCAAGTCTTCAATATTACGTTGTCTATCGTTTAAAACAGCTTCTATCGTTAAGGGACTTCCTCAAGTATAGTTATACTATAATGATATATGGTATACTATAAACTAGTTATCTTTCGGGTTGTCTTGATTTAATTGCATCATTTTTTTTTATTCGATTTATGGTGGCTATTTTAAAATGGCCTATAGTCATATAGATTATTATTATAGGAATAATGTGGCACTTTTATAATTATACCCGTTACTCGTAGAGTAAAAGGGTATACTAGATTCGTCGGAAAGTATGTAACAGGCAGAAGGAAGCGTTTCCGACCCCATAAAGTATATATATTCTTGATCAGGATCACTAGCCGAGTCGATCTAGCCATGTCCGTCTGTCCGTCTGTCCGTCTGTCCGTCTGTCCGTCTGTCCGTCTGTCCGTCTGTCCGTCTGTCCGTCTGTCCGTCTGTCCGTCTGTCCGTATGAACGCTGAGATCTTGGAAACTATAAGAGCTACAATACTGGGATTAGGCATGCAGATTCCTGAGATTCCTGCGCAGCGCAAGTTTGTTTCAAAAGAGTGCCACGCCCACTCTAACGCCCACAAACCGCCCAAAACTGTGGCTCCTACAGTTTTGATGCTAGAACAAAAATTTTAACTGAAATGTATTGTTCTCATCAATACCTACCGACTGACCTAAAAAAAGTTTGCCACGCCCACTTTAACGCCCACAAACCGCCCACAAACTTCAAAAAATCGTAAATATGAACGCGGATATCTCGGAAAACATCAAAGATAGAGAAACGAGATTTCAGATTTAGATTCCGTAGGCTTGAGCGCAGCGCAAGTTTATTATGCGAATATGCCACGCCCACTCCAACGCCCACAAACCGCCCAAGTCTGTGGCGCCCACAATTTTCATGGTAGATAAAAAATTTAAACTGAAATGTATTGGTCTCGTCAATACCTATCGATTGATTTAAAAAAAACTTTGCCACGCCCACTCTAACGCCCACAACGCTTAAATCTGTCTACCGCCGGTAGGTGGCGCATTTGCTGCTTGCATATCTCCATTTTCCTTTGGTCCCTTTAGCTGAGTAACGGGTATCTGATAGTCGAGGTACTCGACTATAGCGTTCTTCCTTGTTTTGTAATGATAAGACTGATTGTTATTAAACTCTAGGTCATATATCATTATCTTGCTGTTGTTTTTCAGTTCTTTAAACTAAGTGCTGACAACAAGGGAACTAATAAATACCACACTTTTCCATCTTTTTGTATTTCTCCTTAGCTTTTCCCCACTTTTCACAATGGTAAAGTGTGAATTGCCGCATGACAGTAAAAGTGATCGAGAGTGTGAAGTTTGATAACAGCAAAAACAACCACAGTGAGTATGGAAAATATGTTATAAGAGTATCGAATTGGATTTTTTTTCTGCTGCCTGCTGCTGTTGACTTTTTCAATTAACAATTACAAACATCGCAAAAGAGATAGAGCTTGTATTTGTATTTGTAGTTGGGTCATGCGATAGAGTTTCACAATACTAGGGAAAAATTGGGTGGGGGGTGGTACACACATATCGATACACTATGGACCCAATAGGAAAGTTATACCAGACACTTGGGGACTTCAAGTGTAAATGAAACAAGATATCAAGTATCTATTGCATATCCAAGAGATACTTCAAAATGTCGGCTTGATTAAAGCACTAGAAAAGGCTTAGAAATGTATGGTGTTAAGTAGGAGTGCTAATTAAGTGTTATATAAAGTTACTTTCCCTGGGAACCCCTCAATACTTTACATATCTCAGAATACCTTTGAGTTATAGATCTATCTATTCCGAAGAGTTCCCATCTTTTTTTCAGTGCACTCCCCGGAGAGTTAGAAATAGATGGTGTAAAGTAGGAGTGCTAATCAAGTGTTATATACAGGTACTTTCCCTGGGAACCCTCAATACTTTACATATTTCAGAATACCTTTGAGCTATAGCTATCTATATCGAAGAGTTTCCATCTTTTTTTCAGTGCACTCCCCCAGAGAGTTCTCCTCCACAGCTCTTTCCCCATATTTTCCTTATATGCCACCCAAACGTTCAATGACACTTGAAGCGACAATCGAAACGATTTCGTTGCAGGCAACAACATTCAATGGGAATGCAGTTCACACTCCCACTCCGTATCGCTTCCAAGCAGCTCCATCTTCCATCATCTCCATCCCCACCACTCTCGAAAGCATCCGAACTTGATGCACTCGCATCTGTCAGAAATTTCAGTGTCGAATGTGGACCATGGACCATGGACCATGATTTTGACAGTGCATATATGTACAGATGTGTGTAATGGATGCAGTCGCTGTCTCTGTCTCCGTCGAGTGCTCCCCATTCAACAACAACATTTGAAATCTCGTTCAAGTGCAAAAGTTATTTTCACAAGTTATCCATTTTCAGCCATTGAGGGCCAACAACAATGGTAACACACGGCACTCGAATGGAGTTGGGCCTCTCCCAATATATTATATTTTCCTCCTCCTTTGCATAATACCCCCATAGGAATGTTTAGCTCCTTTTGTGGCCCGTTCCCTTTTGGCTCCTTTGTCCGTTGATGCATTGTCATCATCCACCCCACCGATGGGCACCATTGCATTCCAATTCCATCTCCATCCCATGCATATGCACAATATCCCATCACCAGCCCATCAGGCATCGTTGCCATAAATGTCAGCACACTATCCTATACTATTCCTCCTCATTTTCCGCGTCGCATTTTCCCCGCTCATTTGGCTAAATGCACTTGCCGGAGTTTCCTTTTTGACGCTTTGTCTCCGTGCTTTTCCGTTTTGTCATTTACGGCTAAATCAATAGACGCCAGACAAAAGGAGAGCCGGCGCCGCCATTTTGTAGTTAAGAATCAAAAAATTTAGTATGCAAAAAAAAAAAGTTCTAGCACAGTAGGTTGATTGTATTGACAGTGGTTTGCATTGTGGAAAGTGGAAACCATATTGTAACATATTTATTATAACCAAATCTCTGAAATTCGACCGCGGTCGACTGTGAATTAATTATTACATAACTAATAGATATGAATAAAGAAAACTAAGCTACAAGGTGATTTATTTCATTCCGGCTGTGTTCACCATATGAGCATCAAAACTTAACATGCTCACTGCTTTAAAAAATTGCATATTTTATGGGAATCGAACCTGAAGCACAGCTATGTTATTAATTTGGTTATTTTAGACAGATGTAAAAAATAATTTTTGTTTTAAACGTTATTTATGCATTTTTATAATGAATTCATGAATATCTAAGCTGAATTTTTCATTTCAACTTTACGATTATTGTGGATATTAGTGTTATTTTGTGAACAAACAACTCATTGCCAAACTCGGTATTAATTTATTGAGTTAGGTTTATGGTATCATAAATGCAGGCCCCGCGTTGGGCGCCAATTAATTGAATGACACGTTGAGTGCCAATATAATTTTATAAACGTATGTTTGTAATAGTCTGCACGCGTCTACCACTCGATTTTATATTTAAATGATGTATTTCTTACATTCCAGAACCACTGTGTAATTTTTGTGCTCTATAGATACTTATATATTAGTCAGATGGTGTTGGGTGCTGACGGTGATGTCGCCTGACGATTTTATTGGAGTGTGGAGTGGGTGGCGTGTGTGGGAGGACGACGACCTTGGACTAGCTGAGCACTACGAGGGGGATTACGAGAGTGGGAGGGTAGCAGTAAGCGAGTAAGGAAATTCACTGGCGTCGGGCCAAAATTAAAGTTCACAAAACTGACTCACCCAAGGCAAATGATTGAGCTCCACAACACAAAGAAAGAAGTATTTTTTTTTATTTTTTTTTTTTTTGGTTTTGTCTCGTCTGGCCTTAAGTAGATCAAACTTCCACTCACACATATGTTAACCTTCTAAAGCCGCTATATCATTTGAAAGGGCAAAGAAAACACAATACAAAAACCAAAGAACTGCAAATCAGCGGCAGCAACAACAAAAACTTGTAGCTGAGTGGCCGCTTTTTGTAGAAATGTCGCAGAAACTTAATTTACAATATATTTTGCCTCCGTCTGCGTAAGAAAAAAAGAATGGGAAAGAAAAAAAAACAAAGACAAAGCTGCGACAAGTTAAGAATTCGAATTCGAAACAAGAAACGCAACTTAAGCTGCGTAGGTTTCTTAAGTAACTTCAAATGTTTTGATTAGACTTTAAATGACAACAGTAACGAGAACAACAACAATAGCTCAGCTTGGAGCTGCGGAGTCGAACTCAACTCAAAGTCATTTGCGCAGTCGCAGCTGCGCAGTGTGGGTTGCCTCAAGAGCGAGCGAGAGAGATGGAGCAAGCGAGAGAACGCAGAGGGGGACAGCAACAGCCAGGGGGAATAGTGCTGTGGTCGACTTTGCAGACCAATGCAATGACCTACGCTGAAGGATACCCCTAATTAATATTGTCGACATATTATTTCTACTATTACTTCTAAAAATAAATATAATTAAACATGCTAGCTAGAATAGGGGGTTTTTAGCCCTTGGCATACAAGTTTTCTTTGTGGATAGTTTTAGCAATCTTTGGATTTCAAGATTTTACTCCACTTACTTTTGGATGTAAGAAAGGTGACCCAAAACTGAGATCAGATTTATTACTTCTAAAAATAAATATAATTAATAGAATAGAGATTTTTAGCCCTTGGCATGTAAGTTTTCTTTGTGGAGTTTTTGAAATCTTTGGACTTCAAGATTTTACAGGGGTTCCTTTTTAATAACTCAATCCACTCCTCTAAAAAGGTGACCCAAAACTGAACTCAGATTTATTACTTCTAAAAATAAATATAATTAATAGAATAGAGGTTTTTTAGCCCTTGGATAGTTTTAGAAATCGTTGGATTTCAATATGTTACAGGGGTTCCTCTTTAAAAACTTGGACTACTCCACTAACTTTTGGATGGGAGAAAGGTGACCCAAAACTGAGCTCAGATTTATTACTTCTAAAAATAAATATAATTAATAGAATAGAGGTTTTTAGCCCTTGGATAGTTTTAGAAATCTTTGGATTTCAAGATTTTACAGGGGTTTCTTCACTCCACTAACTTTTGGATAGGAGAAAGGTGACCCAAAACTATGCTTAGATTTTTGAATGATATAAATTTTCATGTTATATTATACTAAAATATCACTTCCCTTTTTTTACTTTCAATACTCACCGAAGGGAATTGATTCTCATAAAAGTAGGGTGTTGACAAATCTTATCAGTTGATCCATCAGTCAATGTGGGGATTACATTGAGCAAACTAGAAAGGTTTTTGCACTATCTAAAACTCAGATACCAAACGGTACGGGCACCCAGCGACTGTGATCGTGGTCTAGAATGTATAAATATATGTATATAATATATATACATATATGTTTACTCCACGCTCAATGACGTAATGGCGGTAGCACTTCAGTGCGTTAAAGTGGGCTTTTGGCCAAGGAGAGAAGACGGTGGCAAAAAAAGGGGACAAAGGCGGCGATTGCAAGCGTTTTTCTGCCTCGCCACTTCTAATGTTTTTCAGTTTCAGCCCCGCCCACTGTCTGACTTTCATTAACCATGGCTTCAAGTTGCCTTCGCCTTTGTTGTTGCGTTCCGGCTGCTGTTTTACCTGATTCTTTCCCCCGGCACAGTGAAACATCAGTATGACGACTTTTAGTGAAAGATAAGAGGTTAATTGTAAACAAAATGTTTACTCAGTAAGTATACAAGTTGTAGGGTTATAAATTTTGTTAGGTCTTAAGAGGATGATAGTATATCACCTTACATGTGAAAATTCTAAGGGCTAATTGGGTGTTATTTTATACTTTCATTTAAAGAGAAAGATATTTTTTTTAATTTTGTCGGATTAATAATTTTTGTAAACTTCTGAGCTCTATTTCTAAACTTTTTAAACTCCATAATCTTCTATTTATTATCGGTAAATCTTAGAGTTTAAGTTAGCGAATTTTAACTGAAAGATAAGAGGTTCATTGTAAACAAAATGTTTACTCAGTAAGTGTACAAGTTTTAGGGCTATACATTTTTTTAAGCCTTAAGAGGATGATAGTATACCACATTATATGTGAAAGTTCAGTAACGCAGAATCCATTTCTAAGGGCTAACTTGGTGTTATTATATAGTTTCATTTAAAGAGAAAGACATTTTTTTAATTTTGTCGTATTAATAATTTTTGTAAACTTCTGAGTTCTAGTTCTAAACTTTTTAAACTCCATAAACTTCAAATTTACATTCAATAAATCTTAGAGTTTAACTTAGCGAATTGTGACTGTACTTGTTTTATTGTTACTTTTGTGTTTGTATTGATGCTGCGAAGTTCTTGCTGCTGCACACAGCTCGTGCTCTCTCGCTCCCACAGCCGTGCCCCACCCCCTTGCCTTCTCCCTCGCTCGCAGTTTCACCTTTCGCTCGTGTGCTTGTGTGTGTGTGTGTGTGACAGACCTGAAGCGCAGCTTTCCGCTCTCTTCTGCACTCTCTCTCTGGGCTCTTCTCCGCTCTTGACCTTGAACTTGTGCCGGGTTTACTTTTGTTTTCTTTTGGTCGCCCCGCCATCACTTATGAGTTTTTTCCCCACCGTTTTTTTGTGCGTCTTTATTGTTGCCTTTCTTTTTGGCCCGGCCTAATCAGGCTTAATGCCGTCGCCATCTCACTCGCACTTTGGGCCCAGAGAGGGGGGGTCGTGAAGAAGCGTCTTCTGAGAACCCACCGAAAAGGGTAATTCTTTGCAGTATTTATGCAGAAATCGAATCCTTTCGGTCTGTAATTTCTACGAGTATATGCAAACAAGATTTATATGCCCCTCATAAATTCCAATTTCGCAGATTCTCGAACCCTTTCCCAAGTTCTCGGAAAGTTTTTTGAGCCCCATCGATGATAGCATGCCTGGGCATTAAAACGAATCAATCTATATTCCTGCATTTAGGATAGTGACAAATAGGTAATCATATGTCTTGAACACAAGGATTCTTCCGAGAAGACATTAAATCTTAAGGGTATCGTTTCCGAAACTATTTATTTTTAACGTTAAATATTCGAAAAAAAGTTTATTTTTAAGTATTGCTGTTTATTATATTACTCATAAGTGATCCCTAGCAGGTGCAGTTTAAGATTGTTAATTACAACTAAGTCGTTAACACTTTAACCTTGTTTAGATATACACACCTTAGGTTTTTGCCCATAACTAAGTGTCAAAAAGTATTACTGATTAGTAAGCCTATTTGCATAAAGCCCTGTGTACTGCTTCTTTTCGCTCTACAGAAACTATGAGTGTATAAACAATAAGTTAAATGTACTATGAGGTAATTACCTGATTATAACTGGAATTTAAAACTATTTTATACCAATACATTTTGTATTACCGTATTAAGCACGTCTCTCTTGACACACTGTTCTGTTTCCTACATTCCTATCTGAAATTCACTAGGGAAAGACAGTTTTAGGAACCTGGTTCGGGATACATTTGGATCCCAAGTGGATTATTAAGGGGGAGCTGCCGGAACCTAGCGTTACGATCGGCTGCCTTGTGGGAGCCGTCTGTTCTGGAGGCAATGATGATGATGATGATGGAGACGGCTATCTAATGACAACTGACATTGGCCAAGCGACAAAGTTGGTGGCCAAGAGGTGTGACACAATTGCCACATATCCAATGACAATATATGCAGCAGAAACAGAACAACAAGGGGCCAAGAATAAAAGTTGTTAAGATTTTGAAATGGAAACCAAGATGAAACCAAGTCGAAACCAAGTCGAGTCCAAGACCAAGAGCAAGAGCAAATCTCGGACTAGACCTGCAGTCCGTAACTAGAACTCGCCGTGGAACTTGAACTGGATCTGGACCTGAACATAATTGGCAATTGTCTAGTCTAGTAAAGACCTCCAATGCACCATCTCCATTTCCATTACCATTACCATCTATCATCTGCGATGGTAAGTGGTAATACCATTTACCAACGTGCTGAGCTCTTTGGCCAGGTGAGAGTTATGCGTTGTTGTTAATTAGCCATTTACGGCCTGATTGCTGGCAGCCAACTCATCGTCATCGCCATCGGCCCAGCCTGCGAATCCGAGATCACCTGAGATCACCTGGTAACGAGGTCAAGACACGGCACACTCTGCAGGAACCAGGCCACGGCGAACAACTGGAGCACATAGCGGGGGATAACTGTGCGGATCCCTTGATGCAAAAATCCCATGGCGTTCAAGTAATGGAGGATTGTGCAAAAACAGTCCATTGTATTGGCTAAAGTTACATGTTAGCTTTTAATTAGATTAAAACACTAATAACTATTAATCAACAAGCTGAAACCCTGAATTGTTAGTGAGTGGGCTAAATAGTTGCGAAACGCACTGTCTTTGGCACTGAAGAACTCCTTTAAAGCTGGAGGGCATAATTGATATGCGACACGCACATGTGGCGATGGATCACTCCAATTTATGCATCGAACGACCAGGAAAACAAATCCAAACTTCGAGTTGGACTTTGTCTTGGTGGACCTGCCAAAAGGAGTGGGAGATGATGGGGCGACTTTGAGGCGTTGATGTCAACGTGCCACCTCCATAAACAACTCAATTCGATCGCGAGTCTGGCCACGTTATTACGAATCGGTTCAATCAACTGCTCCCCACTCTATGTACAATGTACATACGAATGCCCCACTCCTTACCCTACCTTATACCATATCATACCATACCATACCATACCTCACTTTACCGCCCCGATCTGTTTTGATAGCAGGCACGTGATCTGCAGACGAAACGCTGGCGAACCAAATCTGAATGGAGAATTTATGAATGGAGCACTCGGCTCAAGTTGGAGCTCGACTTTATAGTTTGGTTCACTCCAGTTCAGCTGGGTTCTACGATGTGCGTGAGCGTGAGTGCACTGGTAGAAATTACTTAACCTGTCTAGAAACGTTTGAGGATACTTCATTTTGAGGATACTTTAATTTAGATATAATTAACTGCCAGAACTAGTTGGGAATTATAAGGACTTATTGTAGCAGCATACAAAAAATTAGATGCATACAGCACCTATATCATATTTGTTCACCACATTCTTCTCTAATGGCCCTGAATTCGAACATAACTTACTTTTCTATCAGTGTATCTGTTAGATAGTTTCGCTTTCTACAGATCGCTTCTAGGAGTAGTCTAGTCCGGCGAAGAAAAAGCAAGAATCAGAGATTGAGCTCTTCTTCTCGGTAGAAGAACGGTTGTTGTTGTGTTCCGATACATCTGAAGTATCTTCGTATCTGTATCTGTATTTTGGCACGAATGTCGCGTGTTGCTGTTGCTGTTGTTGTCGCCGTCGTCGTCGTCGTCGTCTGACGCATTTTGTCTGTCTGTCTCTGTGCGTGGCTTAACAACTTGAAATTGTGGCATAAACACGTTCTACAATTTCCGGCATGAGTGTTGGGCGTTTTGTTGTTTGTTGTCGCCGTTGTTTTTCTGTATTTTTGTGTTCGTTGTTTATTGGTTCCATTGATCATCATTATCCGCACACAAAAAAACACACACGATTGTAGATCGCATCTTCGAGGCCCACTGGGAGTTACTACTTCGAGCAACCTCCCCCCAAAAAAGAGGAGTTCAGCGTGTGGTTCCCTAAAAATATCCACCTCCCTTGGCTAGTGTCAATGATCCAATCGAGCCATTTGGGAGTCTCGTTTCCCAGGGCTATTTATGGCTAACCTTGCGTCTCCAAAAAGCAAACAGAGGCACACACAATACCAGATACCAGCTCAACGCCAAAGGTCTTTCATCTCGCGACTGTAGGCGATATTTTTGTGTGTCACTTTTAGAACAATTAATTAGTGTTTGTCTTTTTTAGTCACACGACGAACGAACGAACGACAAACTTTGGAAACAAACAGTCGATCGATCGATCGAGTGACCTTAGTTAGGGGGCAGATACAGATACCAAGATACAGATACAATTGCTGCGCATGTGCGCACTTCACTGGATGGTTAACGAAATTGAAAACAAATTCACTTTCGATTTCACGTTCATTCGTTTGTTTGCTCGTTGGCAAAACGCTTTAAATTAATTTATGACGGGCCCTTAAAGAGGGTTAGAGCAATTAAAATTGATCAAGCTGCGACCCAAGACATCATGATGTTGATGATCACATGGAATCATTAAAACCGCCGGGCAAGCAACATCATTTTGTGATAATGATCCGGCAATCAAACAGAGGGCTTAAAACAAAAACCAAACTAGTGTGAATGCCAAGCCATGTCAAATGGCCCCAAAAACAAATGGCCTAGACCAAAAAGACAGATCTCCAGATCGAAAAGAGATGCTGAAATACACAACGCACAAAAATCTTGGGCCAGTTTCAATTTCGATTTCGTAATTTAAATTTCAAGTGGATTGGAAACTGTCAAAAGACCCACAAAAAAAAAACCAAAGAAAACTCGAAAAACACAGCAGGTGATCGGCAGGCGGGGCAATTTCAGGGGTGCCTGCAATCAATTAGTCTTTGATGATGTCTGCCGTGAGTCCATTGCACGATCATTATACAAGATGATCGCATTATCGACTGCCATACTCGATACTCAACTTTGACACACTGCAAAAGAGAGACGGGGCACAAATTACACGGATATGAACTTGTGCGGATCAATTAAGTGACATAATTGGATCCGTTTTGGGTGCGCATTAGCGCTCGACAATCGCTGATCATTGAAAATCCCCAACGAGATCCATTTTGGGCAGCAAATGTTTGGAGCAAATCGATTATGAGACAATAATTGAAGTCAGGGTCTGGTTTTAGAGTGGCAATTAGATGTCTACGCAGCTTTAAACCAGGCTCCTAAGACCTCAACCCTTTTTTAAGTATGCCCCTATATTAACCAACAGAATAGAATAGATCATTAATATTCTCTATCGATCACTTCTGCAGCCAGGCAGTTCCTGCTCACTGATCAATGATCTCACTGACACATTGCTCTTTGCAATTTCAGTTCCTATTGAAGTCTGTTGATTTCGCTGATCTCTTCAAGGCTTGTTTTTTCCATCCAATTCCAATTCTGCTGGTAGCTCCACAATTGAATAGAGTTCATTGGCACCTCTTGGGCGAATACGAATTTCATTGATCAATGTTTTCAGCGCTCATTTATCACGCTTTTGAAGGCATTCCTTTTGCGCTCCAGTTTGCAGATACAGATAGTTAGATAGATGGACGGATAGATAGAAACACCCACCCGGCAAAGAACGACCCACGCCTCCCTCTGCAGATCGATCTTTGGACATTGGCCAGAGAGACCAGAGACCATAGATCAGCCCAGGCATTTCCGCATTCGGTTATTCGATAGCACCACAGTCGAGTGTTTTCTCAAAGCCCTCGATCATTCCATTCCATTTGAATCCATTCCACTTCCAATTCGCATGCAAAACGACGCGCATTCTGAGCTCGACCAACGCCCAGTGCATTATTATCATTATTGTTCCGTCATATTTCACTGGCAAATTGCTGGGCGATCGTTAATGGTGACAGGAGAGGCGCCACCATACTCTCTAGAAAATATTAAAAAAAATGTAAATAAATGCGCCCAGCTAATCGATTAATTGCCACGGCAGCTACAGAAGCACTCAGCGAATGCCATGTATTTGTGTATTTGTTATTTCTGCCTGCCCTGGGAATCTGGAACCCCCTGGAGGGGTAGGTATACCCTATGCCATATACCATAAACCATACACCATCGCTCGCAGGGAAATGTCGTAACGAATGGTCGTCGGAATGGCCCAAACGAATTGCGCAGCCGATAAATGAACAAAGAATTCGCAACGCCCACAAAATGAGGCGGAACATTTTTAGAATGCGGGGCGCGAAAAGGGCAACAATTTACATGGCCTGGCCAAAGTGGTAGGAAGCTGTGCCCTCGAAGGACACACAGTCACAGCGTGAAGGTGGATAAGAAAACAGGGATCTTAGCTGCAAAAACCGATAAGGATTGCATGATTGGGAATGGTTTTAAGCACCAGGGAGTAAAGAGAAGTATAGGTATACATTTGGGGAAGAAAAATAATGGTACTTCACCTTAAAAAACAAAATTAGTGAGGATTGTTACTTTATAAAGATAATAGCATAAAGATATTTTAAGAATCCCTCACTGGAAAATTTATGAAAATATGAATTCACCTTAAAAAAACAAAATTACTAATGATTGTTACTTTATAAAGATAATATATTAAAGATATCTAAAGAATCCCTCACTGGAAAATTAAAGAATATATTAATTCACCTTAAAAAAAAACAAAATTAGTACGGATTGTTACTTTATAAAGATAATAGATTAAAGATATTTTAATAATCCCTCACTGGACAATTTAGAAAAATATGAATTCACCTTAAAAAAAACTAAATTACTAAGGATTATAACTTTTTAAAGATAATAAATTATAGATATTTTAAGAATCCCTCACTGGAAAATTTTTAAAAATATAAATTCACCTTAAAAAAACCAAATTACTAAGGATTATTACTTTTTAAAGATAAAAAAACAAAAAAAAGGGATTATAACTTTATGAAGATTATAATATAAAGATATTTTCAAAATTTCTATTACTTAAAGGTTTTTGAACCGGAATAGTTGGAAAAACAAGCCTTAAAAGGTAGAAAACTCAAGAGAAAATTGAGAGAGAGAGATCAAAATTGTTGTAAAAAGGCTAGAAAGGTAAAAAATAGGGATTATTACTTTATAAAGAGTATAATATATAGACATTTTAAAAATTTTTATTATTTAGAGGTATTTGAACTGCAATAGTTAGAAAAACATGCCTTAAAAGATAGAAAACTCATCAGAAAAGGGTAATACAAAGCTAAATCAAAGGAAATAACAAGAAAATGCATAAGGGAAAGCCAAGCTAAGAAGATTATGGGGTGAAAGAAAAAAGAAAAATTGCCGACAAAATCCCTTCATCTCACTCTCGAATTTTCCCCCCGGGCAAATCCTGAGGTTTTCCCCCCCTCCGAATCCACATTTTGTTCATCATTTGGCCATATCTGTCAACATTCGTTGGGTAAAAATAAAGACATTTTTCTGCACCCCCAAGACCCGAACAAAAAAAAAAAAAGAGTCGCAAATAAACACTTGAGCCTTGCAACATACATATGTTGCCTGCAATATGCAATATGCAATGTGCAACGTGCAACGTGCAATGTGCAATGTGCAATGTGCAACATGCAACTGCAACCGGATGGAGCAACTGTACGTTGGGGTGGTGGATACCACGGGGTGTTTGGGGGGGTGGGGGTGGTGATTACCGTTCGGGGACACATCAGTTTTATTGCACTCACTCACTTTAGTTTCAAGTTGTTGCTGCTGCTGCCGCGGCTAAATGGAATTATTTATGCAAATTTTATGCAATGCAAATGCGAGTAGCCAGGGGAAGAAGCAGAAAAAATGCATTTTATATTGATAACAAGCATAAATCTGTGTGTATCTGTGCACGGAGAGAAAAATCATGATATGCGATTAGCCATCCGATATCAATAAATCGCAAATTATATAGTTTCAAATGAGAAAAAAAATATAAGAAATAAAAATCATAGAACTCTGCTTGATTTTGAACCCCTTCCTGTAGGTTCTTTATTGCTTTAGTAGGGCTATATTTTAAAAAGAAAAATCATGAGATGCGATTAGCCATCCGATATCAATAAATCGCAAATTATATCATTTAAAATCAGAAAAGAAAAATAGGAAATAAAAATCATAGAACTATGTTTGATGTTGAACCCCTTCCTGTAGGTTAGTAGGTTCTTTATTGCTTTAGTAGGGCTATATTTTTGAAAAAAACATTTTTTTTCTCAGTGAGTACTTGTATCTTGTATCTGCGTGTGTGTACTTAATGCACTTTGAGTAAGTTGGTTATTTACTTATTTTTTACATTTTTTTTTTTTTTTTTTTTTTGCTGTTTTTGCAATTTGAAACGAATCGAAATCGTTGGACTTTCAGCGGGTGGTGGCTGGCGAAGGGAGGGGGCGTTCACTGTCGGCATTTTGTCAAAGGTAATTCATAGTTGTTTTTTTGTTGCAGCGACATTGACAGGTTGCAGTTGTTGTTGTTAATGTTGCTGTTCTTGAGTTGCGCATGCGCAGAGAATTTAAAAAAAACAGCATAGATAACCCCTTCCACCCCCACCACGAACACCCACGGACATGTCTTGGCATAATTAAACAAATCTGCGACAACAAACAGACATGAGCAAGCCATTAACCCATTACTGACCCCAAAACCGGTCACCTATCAACACACTCGCGTTCACCTTGTTAATTAATGCGAAAAACAACAAGAAAAACAAATTGGAAAACGCACTGGGAAAAAGGGGGAGTGGGGAGGAGGGGGGGGGGGGGGGGGGGGGTTTGCCAGACACTGTCAAAGTTGGAGCCACTAAAAATCCAAACTTTCAGGGCCAACAAGACTCCGTTGGTAAAAATACACCGAAAAGAAGTCAGTTCAATGGAAAATTTTCAGAACTAATTTCGAACTGCATTAGTAATTAGATCTCTTTAAATACTAAATATTAAATTTAAATATATGGTCTAACATAACTATAAATTCACCAAAAGTTAAGAACGAATTTTTGAAAAGGTGGCCGGCCTTCTAAACAACACGTTTGCCATCCATCAATCTTAATTAAGCTAATCACAACTTACAGATTAGATCAAAGATTTGTAGCCATCAGTTTATATTCTCCGAAAGAATGCGGATTTTAGACACGCAAAGCAAAGACTCAAAGACATGGAGAAATTATGTGTGTTAAACATTCCATAAATTTTAGCTTAAGCTAAAGGTTAGATATATACCCATGAAATCAGACTAGATTTGTTGTTATTATATCCATCATAATATTTGTACAAGTTAATAGATTAAACAATTCGAAAAGTTCTATTTAATCTATAATCCGAATATACCCCAAGGCAATAGAGTATAATAGACACAGGCGTTAAACGATAATTTCCGGCAATTGGAATGGAGAAGAACGAAGCTTTGAAATAGCTGGGGATACCAGTCATATATGTAGATATACCCCACTTAACCCCCCAATTACATACATCTATGCAATTGAAATTGCAACTACAAAGAACCGAGGCGAGAGGTATGTGTGTTGTATTAAAGATTTAACAAGACGATATGAGGTGGTTTGGGTGGAAAGTCTCGTGAAATGGGGATGGGGAAATGGGGTGGCTGCTCGGAGGTTAAGGGCTGAAAAGTGAAAACCAATAAACTGCATGGCCTGCTCAATTGGAAAATATTTATGTGCGGAAATTTCCCGTTCGCGCTTGAGCGGCTGGGATATTGCTTGGGTCTGTTCTGGTTCTGGTTCTGGTTCTGGGTCTGCATCCCCCTTTTTCTCCCCCTTTCCCGGATCTTCACCTTTCAACGGAACGCTGTATTTTATTTTATATTATTTTGGCGCACAAGGAATGCACCCGGCAAGGAATTCAAGGGAGAGCACTGAACGATGTCCGCATCGTTTTGTCCGACATGCGATACATTAGAAAGAAAGAAGGAAGAGGTAATCTCCTCGCACCGAAGATGGAGTGCTCTACCAAGATAATATATTATAATATATATTATGGAATAATAATAATATATATAATGTACCATGTCTTCGAAATTGTAAAATACAGCTAGGAAGAGCAATACTACATATCATATCAATACAAATACTTTGTAAAAAACCCTATAGATATAAAAGTTTGGAGGGAAGTGCTCTATAAAGATATTATACAATGAGGAATTTATTCTTTCAAAATATAATAAGTCTCTGAAACTGTAAAATAAAGCTAGGAAGAGCAATACTACATACCATATCAATACAAAGCCCTTGAAAAAGTGCTCTATAAAGATATAGTATAGTATAGTAAAGTATAGTATAGATATAGTATAAAGATATAGTATCTCAATGGGGAATGAAGCTAACAAGAGGAATATTGTTCAGTAAGGGAATACTTTAAATTAAAAATCATATCCCTGTAGATACACAAGTTTCTAGGGAAGTTCCCTTCAAAAGTGAGAGTATAGAATCAGAAATGTGAATACCATGAGAGACGAAAAATAAAAATCATTAAAAAAGAAAAGAAAAGGGAAAATTCTTGCCGTCGGTGCTGAAAGGTAATAAATAAGCGCAAGATGCGGACACGTGTGCCGTTAATCCAACAGAAGCTATATCTGCAGAGTTCTCCGAGGGACGGAGGGCGGAGAACTCCTCATCGCGCTTCTTGCAATCCCAATCCCCCGATGGCAATCCCCGGCAGCAGCCACGCATGGTGCATCGTTCTAATTAACGTCACAAAGACGGAAAGAATCGGGGAACTGGGAACTGGGAACTTGGGAACTGGGAACTGGGAACTGGGAACTGAGAACTGAGAACCCGGGAACCCTGGAACTTGGGGAGCAAATACAAAAGATGAAACGGGAGGAAGGGTATGCAGCTGCATGCATATAATTCCGTATATATAGATTTTTATATACGTATAGGGCCAGCCTCATGAATTGCCATTCACATTCTTATAAAAGGGGCTAGGTCTCCGACTTTGACATCGACTTCCAGCATTTCCATTTCCATCCCCACTTCCATCGCCATTTCCATTTCCATCACCATCTCTCCTTCGTTCTTTTCCAATTAGGGATACAGGAATATATAGTATTTGGTCGAAACTCTTGAATGAATCGGATTGATCCGAGAAACCAAAGCAGAAGGCGTGAAGCTAGCCGCAAAACATGGGCGTACTTCTGCAGCTGCGGTCAAAACGTAATGCCCCCCATAAATTGCAGGAACCGAGCAGTTAAATCCGGTATATTTAGATATGGTGGGGCTGTAAAAGTGCCCAACTAAACCAAGTTGTTTACAATTAGTTAATAACTTAATGGGTTTCGCGAATGTGCAGATTAATATATAGTATCTAAGAAGTAACTATATGTATTTAAGTCAAGAAGGTTGTCAAAATCGTTTTCAAACTATATAAATTTACCGTGAAATACCGTGAATTCGCGCTATTAGATTCGCCTTGCCATTATTTTAAGACCCCATATAATTGTTTAGCCTGCTTTTTGACCCGACATGACCTGAATCCAAGGGGCCCGGGCTGAAAACCCAAAACTGGGACGACAACGACAACTTCTTGTCTGATTTCCACTCAAATGAAGTTGTTTGCCGTGTGTTTACGCCCACCACGAAGATATACAGATAGACAAATACAAACATAAATGTAAATACAAACGACTCGATGGTTTGGCTGGCAAGATGGATTGACGACGACGGACTAGGGCTAGGTATGTAGTATCTAGTATTTAGTATACACGATGATGATCGGCTAGTCCGGGGGTCTAGACTCTATGGAGATGGCTGTGGGGCTGGGCCACTAACCTTGACCCAATACCAAAGTGCTTGGTATGCTCTGAAAGCGTGCTAATTGCAAAGACTTTTCAACACGATCCAATCCCAGGCACCAGCAACATGATGGAGTCAAGTGTAAACACAATAAAAACACAACGAGATGAAGCAGATTCAGCTACAGATTCGGCCAGAGATACTTTGGCCGATACAAGTCAAAAGATATGGCCGCAGCAGTAAATAAAGTTCCACAGTCAATACAGAAAGTTGTGTTTTTGTTTGGTCTTTGCAAATGAAGAAGATCTTCTCAAGCAGAATCAACAATTGGGCGCAACATATATATATATAGATATATGTATCGGGGTGCCCTGGTTGTCTACATCTGGCCATATGAACTCGTAAACTCCATTCCAGATTTCCAGACATCTCCAGCAGGTAAACACCGAGCCAAAAGTTTCGAACCGAAACCCATCAAAAAGCGAACTGCAGTCCCAAATCAAAATCGAACTGAAATCGTACGTAAACACCAGATAAGATAAAATAACTCTTTGCCAGAAACAGAAACAGAGCTAATGCCTCAACTGTTTGCGCCCGATTCAGTTCGCCATATGGTGTTTGTTTGCCTAGTGACTATGGCTTGATAGATGGATGACACAATCCCAACACCGGATGTTAGATAGGTCTTCAAAGGAAGGAGTGCGTGAGGATGGGGCTTGGAAACCCCAGTTTTTCGGTTATATCTGGGTATTTCTGCATAACTCCAGTCGTATTTGTGGTGATAAGTTTCAATTGTGATTCAGCCATTTGAAATTCCCTTCAGTTTCTTCTTGTATCCCTTTACCTAATCTCTTTGGGTTCTTTAAAGTCCCTTTTTGCCAGCTATCCTTCTCAGCGATCTGATCTGATGTGATCCTCTTTTCCATTACCTATTTTGTAATTTCTATAAGTTAAAAATCCTTTTCAAATTATGTTAAGGTTACCTTTTCTGCCTCTTATAATGACTGGGCTTTGAGAGCTCTTAAGAAACCATTATAGAATTTAATAGAGGCTTCTCTCCACTGATCTCGGCCATCTCATAATCCTCAGCACCTCCATAATCTTTGCTGCTTTCCGGGATCTTCCCACCGTTCTCACGTCGTTAAATGGAATTCCATTCATGGTACCCACAATCACTGGCGGCCCATTGATGGGGGAGCGCAGTTTAGGTTTCATTTTGTCAAATGGAAAGTTGGCCAAATGCAAATCGTCCGCCATAAAATATCCATAAATAGTTTAAATTAAATGATCTATCTAACGTTCGGTCAATCAAGGTACGGTGGTTTGGGTTTTGGTTAGTGGGGTTTCGGAGCATTAAAGCGATCGTAAAAAACTTGGATGATCTTTTGACGGGGGGCTGGGGCACGAGGCACGCTTCGGTTTTACGATCGGGGCCAATCAGGGGAATGACGAGCACGCAGCTAACAGAAATTATCCCCTGCAGCTAGACGATCGTAACGAGAGACGCGACCAGAGGCCCCACACACGCAGCCCAGAGATCACAGATCTGCAGGAGAAACCCAAGCCCCATAACCCCAGATCCCAGAACCAAGACCCCAAAACCAATCAAGCCAGCAAAGAAGTTACTAAATTTGGTTACAAATTATGCACATGACAATAGATCAGATCTGATCACCTAAGATCAGTTCGTATGATCTGGGCATAATGATTCAATCGGAGCGATCGTTTGATCTATTCCCAGTCGCCCCTTGATGGATGATCACTTTTAGAGGAAAAGGAGTGCCGAGTCATCGATATTTGGGTTCCGAGCTCAGGAAACCATCTTTTACCTCGAATAATACAAATGATCCTTCGCATCCCGAGGGATACCTCTGAAAGACCCTGTTGTCTGTTTTATGTTTTCAATTTTTTCTGATTTCTAATTTCCTGACTCAAGTGGACGAGGACAAAGCGATCGACACTTGACACACTCGGACTCGATTGCAAAATCTCCGAGAATAGACCTCGAGTCTTGGGTCTCGAGTCTCAAGTGCGAACTTATGAGGTAACCCAAAACAGCAAATTAAATGTCGGAGATTTGGAGATTCCAAGGGGCGGGGACAAAGCCCGACATTGACATAATGATTCTTGGCCTGGCTTGGGTTTCGCCGCCCGGTTCCGGCCAACAGATTTTGACTGCCATTTGAGCCACTTAATGAGCAGCAAACTACCAACTACAACTAAGCACAGACACACGAAAAACACACAATAATCTCTCGCCCACCCAGGCAACTTTGGCTTAAAGGCCAGGCCAAAGACAAAAATTCTTAATTGCCGGGCCTTTGGGCGATATATATTTATTTTCTGTCAGACAGTGCAAAAAAAAAAACAAATATCAGAGAAATACCCCTCATGATGTAAGCTGCCCAATTTGTCTTCACCTTTCCGTACATCAGGTTGGTCCGGTCCGGTTTGCTTTCGGTTCGGTTCGGTCTGTCTATAGATAGATAGATAGAGTATAGTCGCATCTCGATTCATAATTCGCTGGCTCGAAAATGCGCATGCGCAACCATTTGGCATTCGAGATCCGTGATCACACTCGGACATTCGATCGCTTGTCGCCCCCATTAAACATTCAACATTTAACATTCAACATTAGGCATTCATCATTCCAATTTCATATCCATCAAGACGGATTTCCACTGATTTTTGTCAAACTCTCGACAGGCCCACGAGTGTGTATGAAAAATGATTCCCTTGATGACTAAACGCCATTAAATGTAATGAAATTTAAGTACGCTCACCGCCGCTACCCCTGACCCACTAAATGTATATCTTCTGTGCATATGTATATATATACATTCACGATGTCGTATCTCATAAATACATTTTTGATTAGGCCCATCAGCGGAGACCGCCCGCATCCGAGTTGATTTCGTTAATAGGCGATCCGCTTGGCTTCCACTCCCCGAAATCACCCCTAACTTCTATAGATTTAATGGGTCTGCGAAGCGCCGTGTTAATTTGATAATAATGCCCAGCCGTTGAGCAAAAAACTAATCATCATAATAACGATGATTTCACGCCTGCTTGGCGATCGCTAAAGATCGCAAAAAAAAAAAAAGCGATGGCAACTCTGGCACTTTGGGGTTAGGGTAGATCATTCTGGCCAGATGTTGAATACATTAAAAAGCGGCGGTCTAAATGCTCGCTTAATGATCTCTTTTAATCGCTTGAAGATTTTCGGAGCTACAGAGATTATCGCTAATGATTGTAGATTAGGTTGAGTTGATTTTTAGAGGGCAATAAATTTGCCAGAGTAAAAATACCAGACTAGATATAGCTTGGTAAGACTCTCTAGAGAGCTGTTGGGATTAGCTTAAGAAGATCTAAGATTTTTATAGCTAAGTTTTAAGATCACTTAGGCATGAAACTGTTCTGAACCAGAGACATAGATTATAATCGTTCGTCAGAGATCTCAATCTCTGGCGAATCTCCGCCTGGCAGATCACTCGAGATCAAACTGCGTAATACCCATGGCTGTTGAGGCATAATAACCCAAGTGAAACTTCAGCATTTCATTGTCATCATTGGCAGTCAACTTGAATGGTTTCATTTCACCCACAACCCACATGCCAGCGACATGGAGCCGGAGCTCCGAGTGGAGATCGAGATGGAGATCGAGATGGATTTAAGGCCCGGGACGGAGCCACATCATCCATCAACCGCTGGCGAGAGGGGCTGAGCAATTAATAAACAAATAAAATGGCAAATACAATGCGGGTTCATGACCACAGCGAGCTCATCTCATCTGCGAGCCAGCAGCAAATTGCGTGCGCGAACAACTAAATTTACAAGGCGCCTGGGCCTGGGAATCCATCTTCAGCTCAAGATGCACATGCAGATGCAGATGCAGTTGGATATAGTTGTATAGATACAGTTGTGGAGATCCAGTTGGTATGGGGACCAACTGAGTTGCGACTCTGTGTGCAATTAATTCAATGAGCAGTGGCGACAAAGAGACAAAAGATCGCCTCGGGCAAATGCCTCGCGATCAACACGCAAAGAGTTGTGAATCAAAGATGAATGGAGAGATCAGTGGATCAGAAAAAGTGTAAAAACTCTGGCGAGATTGGGATTCGAAAGCCGAATTAAAAGATCACACCAAAAAGAGGGGGTTTTGAGCCTGAACCTATGTAGTATATTAGCCATTTTGAAGTCTTTGGAATCCTCAAAATGAAACCATTAGTAGAGAGTTATTTCACAATCCTTCCATTATGGGTGGTTAGGTAAAATGATTTATTATCTTTTGAATTTCAATTAGTTGAGTACAAATGGTTGCACTATATCTCATATTCCAGCGAGCATATAGATAGTCCTTTACCTCCATGGGTATGTACTTTGAATAACCAAATGAGGTGTATACCTGCCTGATCCCGAGATCCTATTTCTTCTCGAAGTGAAGATGATCCTCCACTTGGATAATTTCCAATTCACCTTGGGATTCTCTGGGCCTGTCATCTTCGCTATCTGTGTTTGATCAACTGCCAGCTGATCGATGATCCAATCCACAAACCATCCCATACCATCCCCCAATTTGTATTTTGTATGCCTGGTATTTGGTATTTGGTATTCGTGGCCCTTTGGCGATCACTTGACACACTCTCCCCGCCTGTCGCCTGTCGAAATAAATAAATGAACTGTCCAAAACTGATCGGAGATGGGTGCCTAACGTCGATTCGGTTGTCCATTTTTGGGACACGAGGAACTAGGAGCGATTGCATACTCATAAATATTGAAATTTCAGAGGGGTACAAGGGGGAATATGACAAACGACGACAAATCAACTTCCGAGCTATCGATCGTCGCCATTTGGCGATCGTTGAATGAATGAATTTCGCGCCACGTTTTCCCGATACGTTATAATGTGGCGTTAGTTGTTGAATGCCAATTGGCCTGATAAACGCTTGATAACGAAATCGAAAACGAAAACGAAACCGAATCCGAAAATGCAGCCCAAGAAGCGGCGGCGTATTTCTGTGACTCAGATTCTTTTGGCGGTCTGCCCATTCATAACCACTCGGAACGAGCATTTCTTCGCACATTCAGATTCCCTGACCTACGACATAATCCCCCGAAAAATGCGCTCACACGAATATAGCTTGATATATATCTGTATCTGTATATATATAGAGCCAGAGGCGTCGTCATCTCAGTCTATGACGAAACCGATCGTATATTTTTATCACGGCCAAGAGATACGCGTTTGATAGAGCCCCCGGGGTATACGTATAAGTAACGCATATAGCCACATGATTCACACTTTCACAGAAAGTGATTAGTACCGGTGGCGCATTTCTTTCTAGATCGCGAATGGTCATAGGGGATAAGAATATGTTACAATGTAAGATCAGAACTCTCCCAAAATTACTAATGATCTTGAACGTTATCCGAAATTATCTTTAAGCTGATATGTGAATGTATGTTTTACAATTTGTAGTTTCGTTTCTGTTATAAATAATATAATAGTTCTCAATATTTTTTTTTAAGAATGAAATTCTTGCTATCTACACATTCTTTTTACGGCTACGAGGAACTCTATATTTTAGTCATACGGTTTCTTTTAAAAATAAACACAGTCTTTATCTGCTAAAATACCAAATAAATTTCCGACTAACAATGGAGGCTTCTATGATTTTTACGATCACCCCCCCCCCCCCCCAAAAAAAAAAAAATTTCCCTTCGTATTTCCCCCCTATATTTAACACTTCCCCGCGACCTTTGATGAACTTACCGATCTGGTGTTGATATCTCTCCCCAGAGCGCCTTCCACTGTTCGGTTTCTTGGTCTTTTCTGTTGGTTTTCCTCAGCTGGGGCCGGAACCTGAGGAGGGAAAATGTTATATGCATATGTAGTTGGGCTTTTTCTTCTATTTTTTTTTTGGTTATGGGACTGACTAACTGACTAACTGACTGACTGGTGAGTGTGACATCATCAGAAACGTAAGTTAAAAACGGTAAATGGAGTTTTATTTGCTTTTTGTCATTGAACGCCGAGTGAGCGTTCCACACATCGCGGAGAACTAGAGAACTGGCGAAAGAGATGGCAAGAGGCGGTGGTCTAAACAAATAAGTCAATAAATAAAGGCGTTAACTTGGCTCGAATGGCCTACGTAAATATGCGTTGAAATGAGCCAAAAGAGACGACTAAAACGCTGATGGATATGAACACGAATACAAAAAAACGGAACCGAACCGAGGTGGGCTAGAGTCTTGGACCCGAATCCCAATCCCAATCCCAATTCCGATTCCAATCCCCCAGCCGAAACCCCAAAAGCAAAGCTACAGCTACAGCCAAATCTAAAAGCCAGACTCACAAGCGGTGTAGGCTTGTTTCGCAATCGCTCATAGACTTTGGCTACAGAAGTTGGCAATAAGCTAAAAGCTGACAAATGTCTGACAAGCGGAAATGGCAAGAGAGTTGGGAAAAAACACCACGTCCAAACTACAAGAAAATTCGCACGCAGGTCGGCGGAGAATCCGATACAAAAACGGAACCGCCACCACAGAATATTTGGGTGTGTCCTACGGCTTGGAATTCCGCTACGGGAATCACATAACTTTCTAGGGTCCATAAATAGCACTCGAATATCTGGTGTCATTACAATCAAAATCATATGTTTTAAAAAAAAAACAAAGATTATAATAAATCTAGGAATATTCCAAAAATATGTTACCATTTCTCAAAACCAAAGATTATAATAAATCTGGGAATACTCCAAAAATATATGTATTATCATTTCTCAAAACCAGATATTAACTTCTTGGTTTTTAGAAACCTTTAAAAATCAAAAACAGAGGAATTTAAATATGTTGTCTTAGTTTTTTATCCAAACCATTATGAAGAATACCATATAAAAGTATTTGTTATTATCTCTGTTCTGTTAAAAATCATCTTTATCGGTAACATTACAAAAAGTGCCTCGTTTTTGGTCATCAAAAACCAATATTGGCTATATCTTTATCTTATTCGGTGTTGGCTCTTGACACCTTCTGTTTGGTTTGGTTTGGTTTGGGTCTGGACCTTGGGCCTTGGGCTGCCTTTCCCACGAAGGCCGCTCGGCGGGTGAGAGGGTCTATTGGGCAGGTAAGAATTGGGCAAGGTCAATGCCACATATGCAGAGTGCTGTGCTGACCTTTTCAGGGAATCTCCTGCCAGCGAGGGGCGGCAGCGATGGCCTTTTCCAGTGCGTGACGAATGCCTGCGCATGCGGTCACCAAGGTCAGCCATCCATCGGTTCACCACCCCACCAGACCTCCAATTCACGGCTCCCATTCGCTCATTAGAACAGCTGACGTGACTCAATCTCCTGGCAAATAATAATAAACCAACAAAAAAAGCAAATACTTCAAGAGGCGCCACCGCGCTGGGTGGCCTGCCAAACTATGAGTCATGGAAATGTTGGCGAAATTCAGCCAGGAAAATAATATTATTACCATAGAACACATTCACAAGTTCTTTAATTAAAGGCCAGACATCTCGCCAGGCAAGGAAAGTTTATAGAAAGAAAGATTTATGACTCAGTTTCTGTATTTATTTGAGGCAAAACATGGACATCAAGTCCATGCAGGATATCATAAATAATATTTTAATGATGTTTCCCCAACACTACTTTAGTTCTGTGCTTCAAAAGAGTTTTGATTATAGAATACTTGGGTAATAAATCAATGAATTTATTTTAATGGGGAAAGTATTTAGCTTTACAACTGGAAACAGGCCTTAGACACTTTTCCTATCTCTCTAGGCTCGACCCCAAGCTTTTCAAGCTGCAGATCTGTTAAGAAACGGGCTTATCGCGAGGTTTTACTATTGCGCTTTTCTAGAACGGACAACCTCTATAAGTTTCTTATCTCCCACTAATATTACGACCATAGTGGAATATCGCTCTTTGTTCGTCGATCGACTTGCATCGATGGTCGTTGTAGAGTTCTACACTCATAAATTGGTCTACCCCTAAGTGGTTAAAACTGGATCGGCATGGGCCATTATTATTTGCCTTATCCCTGCTCGTATGACATATTTTATGGATATACCATATATGTCCGTGTATCTGTAATGCCGCGTCATTTGTCACTCGTCGTTCTGTGAGTGGAACTTCAGCTTCAGATAAACCCCATAAGCTATGGGGGACCAACCGAGCTGTCGCAGTTTGTGTTGTTCACTCGTATTATATATATATTTACATATAGGCATTCCAAAGATCGGGGGAGTTGGCGAGCTAAGGGGGGTGCCATGTAGAGCTCATTCGTTATCAGGGGTGTCATTGCATGTGGAATTATAATTGAATGCGCCCTATGCTTATGATTTACACCATTGCATTCCGGCACAGATATCATTGCTAGATGGATAAAACGATAAGTTCCAATAGCAGCTACATACAATACTACTAATAATAAATAATAATAATAATCATTTGATTGTTGGTTTTTCGGCTCACTCTTCGCAGACAATCGAATTGCTATTTTGGCATTTGATTTCTTTTGTTTCCCCGTTTTCAGTGTGCTGCTTTATGGTTTTGCCGATTTGATTTTGATTTTTGAATTTCGGTGTTTTAACTGCGCGACACGCAAATCGATGGTTGCCACCCTAACGGGCCAAAACAACAATGGCTCTAAAAAAAAACTTACGTTAAATTCTGCGCTTTTTCTGCTACTTTTTCTGCACGCGACGACGGCAGAGGCGGTACCGAAAAATCGCCCAGACAAGGAAGCACGTTATTATTATAGCGCTAAGTGTGCTACAGAAAAACAACAGCGATTTTCGGTTTTCTTTCTTTTAACTCACTTCAAACCCCGCACACACACTGCACATAATATAAAAAAAAAATATCTCCATATGTAGTCATAAGAATTATAGAGCGGGATAAGCAGGCGAGAACGGAAACGGAAGGGAAATCGGAAAGTTTAGTGGCACAGGATGTTTGGAGTGGACGCGAAATACCGCGAGAAGGCGACTCCGCGAGACCGCAACTCCGCAACTCGACGGGCGACCATATGACCGAAGACTGAAGCGGAATAACCCGACTTTTCGCCACAAGAGCCCAGGGTTGCAAAAGAACCACCTCCCCCTGCGTATTATATTTACCAACAGCTTCCGCGCAAGTCCTTGCCCAACTATCCGGTTCCGAATCCGGGAGAGAATCGAAAGGGAGAGCCAGCCGAAGGCACCACGCATTTCAATAGTTGGACCACCTGGTACAGAACTATCAAGTCTGAGCAGTTCATGCTCCCCCAAGAAAAAATATAATAATATAATAGATCACATTTTAAAGGTATGTTCATTTTATAGAAGTGCAGTGACATATTTTTTAGAACTCATATTATATTGCAGAACTATCATATCTAAGTGGTTCATTGACCTCAAGAAAAATAGTATTATATAATAACAATAATACTTTTGTTTAAAGCTTTAATAATATAATATACTTTAAAATAATATTATATCATAATAATAATAATAATTTTGTTTTTATTATGGATCCATTTATAAAGGATCTTAACTGTTGGAACTGGGGTTTTACTAATTGGAGTCTGGGAAATTCAGTTAAATGCCTTGAAAATGAGTCCCTCCAATATTATTAATGGTAGGCCAATAAAATCCCAGTTAGTAAACAGCTGGTGGTCGATGGGGGATATCTATTAAAGTGGCAACCACTGTGCATTGATTTCTGGAAATTATTGTAATCCCATAAGCACTATCTGTGCGCCAGTGTGCGTGAGTGCGAAAGGGTGGGAAAATGAAAGTGAGAAAGGGAACGGGTAATATGGGGCTGTGGGAGGAGAGGCGCATGCGTTGCGACCGTTATGTGCCATGGGAAAACATATGGGGGCCCAGCCCAAGAACTCAAGAACTACCAGAACTCAAGACCCCGAGCATAAATCTCAAGACCCGCAACTCTAGACTCATTGGGTGTGTGAATGTGTGAGTGCGCCACCCTTTATCAGCTGAGCACTTTTCTTATCAGCGCGGCAATTGACAGCCTGAGAAATTAAATACCCGCAGTCACACAATGAGATCTCGCTCTCTGGGGATTCTGAGAGAAAGCAGAGAGAGAGAGGGTTTGCATTTGACGCTCCTTTTACTCCTTTCTTCCTCTGCTTGTTGTTGTTGCGGGCGTCCAACAGGCGTAAACAGCTGTAAATTGTTTGTTGACACACACACAGACAAGGTCAAAATAAAAGTCAATTTTAAAGATATTGTTCCATAAGATATTTTTCACATCTATAAAGGGCATTAACCATTACTCAAACGATGTTTTTTAAATTTTAATATATATCTTAGCTGGAATAACTACAAATTGAAGTAGAATTATAGTTTTGTTTTAAAGCTTGGTTTAATTAAAATATATTAAACGTTTTTTTAGTATTACTATTTTTTTATATATATTTTTTATTTCTTATATTTCTTTTTTTTTAATTTTCTTATTTTTTAAATATTATTTTCGATCTTAGCACAAATAATTACGAATTAAAGTATAATAATAATTTTATTTTTAGGCCTCGTTTGATAAAATATTCTTTTTAATAACAAAGAAACAAAAGGGTTTCAAATCGGTAAATTTTTTTCACAAATTGAACAGTTTCTGAGTCAATATATGAATATAGAGACTTTATCGGCTGTTGACTAATAAAATTATATATATTTTTATCAACAAGAAAATAATTTAAAATTCATTTTGTACTTTAATTGTGCACAAATGCATTCCAATTAAATTGAATTAAAGCCTGATGAAAACTATATTTTTCCTGTACCAAAACTACTACTTCATCTGAACTATATCTTTGCCCGCATTTGTAATCTGATCCTGTCATCGTTCTGCCTTATTGCTTTTAATTAGCAAACCAAAAAAATTGGAGGGCGGATTTCAATGGGGGCATTTCGAGGGGTAAATTTATGGTGTGTGCAGCAGAAGCAGATTTTAATTTTATTCATCAGCCGATTTCGCGGAAGCCCGGTCCACAAGAAAGTCACCAGTAAGCAAACGAAGCCAAGCCAAGGGAACTTTGCCATTCTTGTTGACATGACAAGCAGCGTTCTAGGAAATCCAAGAAATCACCAAACTGCAATTGCGAATTGCAGCAAAAAGTGCCGAAATCAACAAGTGCGTGTGGCGGATTAAAGAGGGTGATATGATATGATACTACATATGTTTTTGTACACTTGATAGTGCTATGACCCACTCGATAGGGCATGTGTTCAACACACTATTCTGCACGTTTTCAAGCGAAAGAACGACCAGGCAAACACAAAACACAAATCCACAATCGCCAAACATGTGTAACGCTCCCATTTGTTTTAATTCCACTGATAAACACAACCGTCTGATTAAATCAACCGTTTGTTGGGTCTTGTCGAAAAAAAAGTGACTAAGGAAATGTCTAAATTAAATCTAAATTAAACTATCTAAAAGTCTGTGTAAAGTATACCCAAATATACCCACCTAAAAGCACAAACCTTTTAAAGATATCCGCCAATCCCTAGATTTGTATGCAAATTTCGTTCGTTATTTTTGTGTTTATCTTTATTTTTTTAAAACAATTTTGGGAAAATTGCCTCGAATTGGATCAAATCATATTAAGTAGTATCAATATTGCGGGTATATTGTTTCAATATGCACAAAGTGATTCGAATTTTCACTTCACTTCGCGTAAAGGGTTTTTTATTCGCACACAGTTTTCCAAAGAACATAAACAAAAAATCCCGCTTCACGGCCCAAAAACGATTGGCTCGTTTGGAATATATAGGACAATCATAGTAACAATATATATTCCCTTTGGAAGAAATCAAATATCATTGCGTGATATCGTTTCCCGGCAATTTAACGCATGTTTTTCGAAATGGTTTTTGGAACAAATCTAACGGAAACCGAAAAACACAACCTTCGGCGCGCGGAGTCGGTTGAAAAATTTCAAAAAAACTGCTTGCGCCGCTGCTTAAATACTCTCTGCCGCTTCTCTGCCGGCGTTGACGGCGGCGCCGCTGTTAAGACTCTCTCCCAATGTTAAGCTGCTGTTAGGAAATGTTATTTCTGAAAAATAATAAACTATTCGTATAAGAAATAAGTCTTTAAGTTTTTGCAATTGATTCAGTTAGGAAACTTTTGCTATGTATTATAATTTAAATTAACAATATATTTTTAATATATGTATCACTTCTTATACATTTATTATTATATATTTGGGACACAAACTTAAATATAGCTTAATAATATTCTTAAGAACTTGGTTATTTTATTAGATTTTTTAATAATTACTATAAACAATCTTTTATACACAATACTGCATAGAACAACTGGAAGTGAAAATGATATATCTTTTTAGTGATATAATACAAAATCTTAGTGATTTTAAAATAGAAAACTATTTCAGATTAACTATGAGGCCACTCACAGCTGAAGTTTTGGTCACATATTTTAATTTTAAATACATTTTTAAAATTAATTTTTGGCGGGACATTTCGTTAACAGAAGTTTCTGTTGAGAGACTTTAATTTGTTGGCTCTCCCAATGTTAAATAACATAAGTTATTAACATTAACAGTTGCTTTCGGATGAGTGCTGTCTTAATCTGCCTGCTGCAAAACACACTTCCAGGAATTCCAAAACAAAACTAGTTCCACTGCGTGGCGCCAAATTTGAAAAGGTTTTGTTTTCAATATGTTCTTGAAAATAAAAGGTTATCTTAAAAACGTGTAGACTTTATAGCAGATAAAACCGTTCATATACTTAGTAAAAACTTTGTAGCGTGCAGAGTTTGACATACATGGTTAATTTGCTTGTGATTTCATAATACTCTTACAAATTTATTCTGATATTCATAGTGGCATTACATTTAAGCTGCCACTTTAATATCTAGGGCACAACAGGCTTCTTTAACAATTGATTTAAAATGATAACAATAAAGGTTTAATTCCTAATTTCTTGATCACTTCAAGCTTCTGGAAATACTTTATTAATGGCCGTCATAGTTCATGCTAACCATTTCCGCGTCGACGTCGTGCCAAACGGAGCCATCAGCCTCGCCCTCGACATCCTGGCCAGATCTGGCGGCCGGCGAGGAGGATGTCTCTCGGGAATCCGCAGCCAGCCACTCCAGATTCGGTGTGCCGCAGGGCGTGGCTATTGGTCCGTTGGAGGACTGCTGACCATCCACCTTGATGGGGCCACTGTCGTTCAAAACCAGAGATTCGATGAACGAGTTGCAGCTCTTCAGCAAACTAATGCCCCGCAGGGTGCGCTCGCATTTGGGATTCTTACTGAAACATGGGGAATGCAATAATTATTACAAAAAGATATCCCCCTGAAAGTAAACCCAGTTCCACCCACCCCAAAGCCTTGTAGTAATACTCCAGTGCCCTGATGGGCTCCTTCTGACTGCGCAGCATGTCTGCCAGATTCGTAAAGAGACTGGCCTGCGGGAAGAGGGAGACATGGTCCTCCAGCAGCTTGATGGAGGCCTTGGGTGAGCCCTCAAACTGGCAGATGTCGGCCATCAAGGTGACCGCTGGCGTGTAGTTGGGATCGACCTTCAGCGACTTCTCGGCAAACTTGCGGGCCGTCTTCCTGATCATTGGATCCTGTGAGAGGAACAAAGTGCGGCCAAACATCTGTGGGGGAAGACAGAAAAGCCTAAGAACCAATTAGAGACCACATCCTGCTGATGGCTAATCCAACTCTGGCCTTACCGCAAGGCCCCTGGGCGAGTTCTGGAAGACACGTAGCGTCCAGTTGCACATGGCATGTGCCTCCTTGAACCGCTTGGCGGCCAAATAGCTCTGGAACAGGCCTCGGTAGACCTCGAATCGATATGGGGCCACAGTTTGGCCCGTGCGAAATGCCTCCACCGCCTCCTTGTGCCGCTCCAGGGCGATGAGCAGGCGACCGCGCAGGATGAGAGCCTCCTGGTGACGAGGCTCCGCCTGCAGGCACTGCTCCACGAAGCTCAGACCGCGCTCGAATTTACCCGAATCGTACATGGCCTGGCCGTGAACAAACCAATGGCTTGGACTGTACTTCGGCTCGGATGTCACCTGGGCGTACAGGCGATCCATATCCTGGCCACTGTCGCTGGGATGTTGACCTCGGACAACGGCCAGCAGACCAATGGCCTCGATGTTATCCGGACTGGCACTGACCGTCGCCGAGAACAGTTGCTCCGCCCGGGAGTAGTTGCCGTCGTAGTAGAGGCATCTGCCCAGCGCCATCATCAGCTCCTCGTTGCAGCGCAGCAGGGTGCTGTCCTGCAGCCTCTGGAAGGTGCGAGCCGCATCCTGGTGCTTGCAGTCGAACATTTGGGCAAGGGCCTTGATCCAGGTGCTCAGCCAGTCGAAGTTGCCGGGCACCGTGGCAGCTAATCATGGTTGGAATCGAAATGGATAATGGATTAATGATTTATCCCTGAGATCTTTGATCAAATAAGATATTTAAGGGAGCATATAATCCTAGAGAGGTGGAAATCGATTAGGAGATAACCATAATAGATCGTTAGGATCGAAATGGATTACGGATTAAAGGTTTATCCCCAAGATTATTGACTAATCAACAGCAGAGTCAAGATATTTAATGGGATATAAAGATTGTAAAGGGGTAGAACTTGGTTAGGAGATTACTATAATAGATCGTTAGGATCGAAAATAATTACGAATTAATGGTTTATCCACAAGATTATTGACTAATTAATAGCAAAGTCAAGATATTTAATGGGGAATAAGTATTGTAAAAGAGTAGAAATCGATTAGGAGATTACCATAATAGATCGTTAGGATCGAAAAGAATTACGGATTAATGGTTTATCCCTTAGATTATTGACTTATCAATTGAAAAGTCAAGATATTTAATGGGGAATAAGGATTATAGAGGGGTAGAACTCGGTTAGGAGATGACTATAATAGATCGATAGGCTTATCCCCAAGATTATTGACTAATTAATAGCAAAGTCAAGATAATTAATGGGGAATAAGGATTATAAAGAGGTAGAACTCGATAAGGAGATGACTATAGTAGATCGTTAAGATCAAAATGGATTACGGACTAATGGTTTATCCACAAGATTATTGACTAATTAATAGCAAAGTCAAGATATTTAATGGGGAATAAGTATTGTAAAAGAGTAGAACTCGATTAGGAGATGACTATAATAGATCGTTAGGATCAAGATGCATTATGGATTAATGGTTTATCGCCAAGATTATTGACTAATTAATAGCAAAGTCAAGATATTTAAAGGGGAATAAGAATTCTACAGGGGTAGAACTCGGTTAGGAGATTACTATAACACAATTCCTGGAGGAAAGTTGTTATCGTAAGGTTGGCATTGGAGTATTATAGCTCAACGGGGGCCAGAACTACCGTGCATCACCAGCGAGTTGACCTCGTTGCCGTCCACGCCCAGTTCCAGCAGATCCTGGATCACCGGCAGAGCCATGGGGCACTCGCGGACGACCTCCTTGTAGGAGGGCAGCGACTCCGACTTCTTGGTGTGCCCCAGTCCAAACGAGTGGTGATGCATCCGGGCCAGCATGAGGTTGATCCGCGGGGTGCGCGACTTGACGGGCACCTGGAGCAGGGTGGCCACGGCCAGGCCAGGATTCCCGATCTCACGATAGCATTCGGCCGCACGGCGGCGCAGCTCCACGTCCCCGAACTCCGGATAGGCACTCTCGATGGCCACCAGGCAGGCGTTCTTGTGGCGCTGCATGAGGCGCCGCTGGTGAAAGATGTCCTCGAAGTGCCGCGATGCGGAGCGCAGATGCCGCTCCTTGAACAGCGAGTTGACCAGATACAGCTGCACCTGGTACTCCAGCTCCAAGGTGGCCACATTGCGATCGTTCCTCAGCACCGTCCTCAGCAATTTGGCCTGCAAAACGGCGATCTATAGCGCTGTTGGGGGGAATGATATGGCAGATCTACGGCTTTACCACTGGAATCACGCACTCGTAAAGCTTGTGATCGTAGAGCTTCTTAACATTCGCGAAAAGCGCATTCTCCATCTTTTCTACGATTATCAAATATGTCGAATTGGTTTCTAGGGGACTGGTTTCGGTTTCGAACTATTTTTTTTTTCCGAAGCTATAAATATTTATTTCTTATTAAGTACTTTATAGTTTTCAATTTACTTTAGCTATATCAATCCGAAATGCAGTTTTCAAAAATATCTAGATAACCAAAGCAGGCAGCTCTTGTCAACCACCAATATCAAAAGCTAACACAGATGCTTCTCGATTTTAATATCGATATTGGGCTATAGATGCGGCAATTTCAAATATGATTTCTGCCTTAAGAAGTATAGTTAAGTTACAATTAAATCCAGGTCAAATTAAAGATTTAAACTAAATTTTGCAGTTATTTTATTTTGAGATTTACGACGTCGCTCTTAAACTAAATCGCTAAGTAATGCCAGAGTTTTGCAACTACAATTGTGTTATAAGTATCGCCCTAGGTAGCAAATGTTAAAGGTATAAATTGTCTTTATGTATAGGCGTTTATTTATATTATTATATTTATATATGTATTATAATAAACCTTGCTTTTCTTTTAACTGGAAGCTGTAATATTCAATCCGAGTTATTTACAACGTCTTCCCATCGCCAGTGTCCTCCAGTTTGCTTTGTTTAACTTTAGGGCCGAGGCAATACTTTTTATCTACGGTTCGCTTCCGTGTGTACGTATTAGAAATATATATATATTATATCGTTTTGAAGATGCCTAGTAGTCTATACAATACGCTTACTCCTTGCGCTCTATACAACATCGTTTTTTTTTCTGGTTCTGTGCTCCAAGCGCTCTAACAACAAAACGTTGGTACGTAGGTGAAAATGAAAAAATTGAGTACATTCGCTAGTTGACCTAGAAAGCAAAACAAAAGCAAAGCAGCTCATCCTCTGGCGCCTGGCCGGATCCTCAAGTTTACAGAACAAAAAATACAACAGTAGAATTATAAGACGCGGAAATCCATTAAAACTTAAGCATTTGTACATGGGCCAAAACGCGGGGAATACATTAAAAAACTATCAGCTCAACGATCTCCCGGTCTCAACCGGTTAACCGAAGCTCCAACAATACTACTACATCTTAGCCTAGGTTCTCATCTGACTGAAAAAGGACTGACAGGACTGGGTTTCCTCGAAAACTGTGGTACTAAGGGTACTGGACGTATTCGATGATGGCTGGAACACAACGGAACACTTGCTGAACTGACCCACACTCGGTACGACTTAATACATATGTATAGTATATATATATATATATATATATATAGGGCTTAGCTGATGCAGGGCATGGGCATATTCGATGGAAATGGACAACAAAATATAAACATTAAACAGAACGCGGGTGAATATAAGGCGGCGCCGATCGAGCTATGCTATTTAACTATACTTAGACATATTCTTGTAGAACACACGGGTCGATCCTTGATGCTCCTCCCTCTTTCCCGTCGAAACAACGTGGGTTAACTTATGCGAATCTCTTATCTAGGACAAACTGCAGATGTTGCCGCCTCTGTCACCGTTGCCGCTCCTGCTGCAGTTTGCCCTCCAGTTTGTGCCATCCGATGCCGGGGGTGTGGGTGCGATTGCGATTGCTATTGCTAGTGCGGGTGCAACTGTAACCTCCTCCTCTTCCACATTCGCTACCATTTCCATTTCCACTACCGCTCCCACTCCCGAAACCCCATCTCAGTTGGGACTCGCGTCTGATTCCACTGGCGCCGAACGAGTCGGACTGTTCTTGCAGACACACATGTTGAAGAACTTGCTTCTGACTTCCTCGATGGAATAGTCCACCTCGATGGCGGGGTAGCTGGACTTCTGCAAGTCGGAAGGAGCCAATTAGTCAATACATACAAGTATTTATAACAACTGAGGGGTGTAGGACATACATTTTGAGTTAGATTCTGGCCACGCAGCATCTGCCAGTTCTCCAGTGTGTGCGCATACCTCAAATACTTCTCAAAGTCGTGCAGCGTTTCGTAGACGTGGCACAGACCCAGGTAATCGTACTCCAGGCCCGAGTACGAGTGACCAAACAGACGCAGGCCTGACAATTAGTTTATGATTAGGTAAGAATACACCAACGAAAAGATTCAAGAGTTTACACTTACTTATGTCAATGCTGCGCAGGTAGAGCTTCTCGGCATCTCGGTACTTCTTCATCTGGTAGTTATACAGTGAAGCCAAGTGGCCGATGGACAAGCCCACCTCGTAGTCGAAGGCACCTAGCAGATCAGTCTTGATTTTGATTGCCTTTTGGTGCATACGTTCCGCCTCCTCAAAGCGGTTCATCGTTTGGTATAGACGCCCCAGATTTCCATAGTGCTTCGCCGTCTGCACATTCACCTCGCCGAACACTTCAAGGGATAGGAGCAGGGCGAAATTGTGCAGCTCCTCGGACTGCAGCAGCAGATCCTCCTCATCCATGCCATCGGCCATCTTGTCCAACGCAATCTCCTCCAGCAGCAGCGCCTTTACGCGCTTCGCCGAGGCCAACATTAGGTGATTGCTGGGCACCAGATTCTTCATTATGTTCACAGCCTTGTCCACGTGATCCTGAGCACAGCTAAAGTCACCCGTGCTGTACTCGTGTACATAGTAGGCGTACGACAAGTCCTCGTGGGCAATGGCCACGTGGAAGTTCATGTTGCCAAAGATGCCGCGACGCACGGCCAGCGCTTCCTTGTACACGTTGACCGACTGGAACACAGAGTCCACGTTGAGTAGGAAAAATCCGTAGTCCAGCAAGGCATCGCCGTACTTCTGATGCGTAAGTCCAAAATGTTCGCTGTGGGGAAGAAAAATTCAATATTTGGCTTGTGAAAAATTTAAATATAAAGATTGTTTGCTTATCTATGGATACGATAGAAACCCTTTTGTGACCTCAGTAATAAGGTTTGTGATCAGTTTAAAATAATTTCTTAGTGAAATAGCAATAGTTAAGCAAAGACTATTTGACTTTTTGCCCGACAAGCAGCGAAAAGAGAGAGAAGGGCGAGGAGATGCCAAATCCATGGACTTTTGTGCTTACCGAGCGCGACGCACCGCCTGGCAGATGAGCAGATTGGCCCGAGCAAAGTCCCTCTTGACGACACAGGCCTTGGCCGCCTGTCGCAGAACATCGATGATGATACTGGTGATTAAGGGAGAGATCATCAGTAAGATTTAGGCTAGAGAATGAGGGAAAGGGACAGAAACTCACCGCGGTGGCGCAGATCCCCTCAGGTGTTGCATGGCCAGACCGCTCCATATATGGCTGTAGTTGTACTCGTTGCGGGCAAAGTACATGGCCGAAATCTGGGTATAGGCTATGGCCACCAGCTGGCCAGGCACACGGCTATGGATCGATTTGTTGAGGCCGACCAGTTCGTCATAGGTGCGCTGGGCCAGCTTGAAATTGCAATGGGCCGATTCAGCGTATAGGAGGCTTTAAGAAATAGATAGCATTGATTAGTTGGCATATAGGCTTGAATGATATTTAAATATGTTTAAATTGCTTTATTGCTGTTAGCCAAAGTTCGATAAGTGGGTTAAAGTTGATGTTTGGAAATGGAAGTCTTTGGATTTAATGAATTTAATAAATTACCGCTGCAGGCAGTCGAGACGCATCTCCAGCCAGTGTTTGTGGGGCGGCAGGTGCTTCAGTCTTCCATTGAGGCATGCCAGAACGGTAATGCTCTCCTGCATCCACCCGGCCTCCGAGAGGAACGATCCGAGGCGCAGGCCCAGGTCGATGGCCCGCAACTCCTCGGCGGGCAACTCCTCGACGGCAGCCTTGTTATACAGCGTGAGTTCGGCCAGGGATGGCACCGGGGATTGGGGTTCCTGTATGGACATGCATTGGGAAGGGCGCTCGAAAGAACTGGAACTGGGACTAATGCTGGCGCCCGTCTGTATATCATAGATAAGCAGCTGGTCTAGATCCGAGGAGCGGTTCTCCAATGCTGCCTGATCCTGGCTAATCTTTTCCGCCTTCAACAGTGGCACTTCCTCTTCCTCCTGTCCGGGGACTCCATAGCGCGACACATAGTTTTCGCTAAGGCGGCTGGCCAGCATCTTTTTGCTGGCCATCAGTGAGGCCATTATGCGCAGCAACTTGCTGCGGGCAGCAGAGTAGCGAACGAGTCGCGAGAACACCTCCAGCTTGACAAGCTCCTCCAGCAGTGTGTCCTTCAAGGACTCCTGCTGCGACATCTGTGGATGAAGAAACAGAGAGTATTGATTAGGCATTAAGTGAAAAGCCAATGGGGACTGTGTTATGATAAGCAGCAGGGAAGTCGCCAATTAAGGTCAAATGAAATAACTTTAATAACTTCAAAATGGGTATATTCAACAAAAGTGATATTTTACTTCAAGTAAAAGCAGCTGGTTAAGTGTGGTTTACTTAAAACTTTAAGATAGATAGATAGAACATCGATAGTCCTAGTTCAAAAACAAAACGATCTTAGTATTGGAATAGCAAATGGCTCGCTAGCAAGAGCAGATAAAGACATCCAATCAGCGGACAATGGAATTTGCTTAGCCATTATCAGCAAGTTCAATGGCTCTTCGGCCAGCAGCTGCGCCATATAAGCAAGGTCCATGCTTCACTGCATCCCCCATCCATCCCAGAAAGAGCCGCGCAATTTCCGAACAGGACAATCAAAGGGCGCTGGACTCATCCGACTGGTTGGTTTATTTTTAGAATCCCCCCTTCTGCTGCCCTGCCATGAGGCTTCTGTTTATAAATTACATTGTAATTGCCACTTATTATGACAATCCATGTATGGAATCGAAACCTCTGGCTGACCAACTATGTATGCTCGGAACCACCTGTGGGTCTGTTGGCTTGGGTTTCCTTCCTCCGAACGAAATCCATCTGAAGGCATGCACCTCCAGTTGGTGTGGAGTCCAAGCGAAACTGATCCCTCGATGGCGATTTTCAAGTTGTAAACAAATAAACAGCAACTTTTAGTTCCGGAATTTGAAGGTTATTATTCGATCAGTTCAATCAAAATAAACAAAGGTTTCATTTGATGGACTTCAGTGGGATAATTATCTCACAACAAATAAGAAACATTTTAAACGATTGCGAAACATGTCAACAAGAATTTAATGCATTTCTGGGAATGAGGTCCATAAATTTGGGCCTATCAGAAATGATCGCTTTGAGATTCCATGAGTGTTAATCTGCAATTTTCCCCGGTGCGATTCCGCGAAGGTCTCTCTTTCTAGGGTTAATGGGCCCACTGGCGGGGTGTAAACAATTTAAGCGGAAAAGCAAACACAAACAGACAAGTGCCATACCCCCCTCAATCCTCAATCCCTGATAATGGGTATGAGAGAATGGTAATTGCCAGTGGCGAAATACGGACGGGGAGTTGAGATAAGGTAGCGGTCCAACCAGTGCTGTAATCGCAATGATCGTCGAATGGAAAGGGTAATACTTTCTTTGGGGTAACTACATCTTAATGGGAAAGATACTTTGTATCAACCTTAATATCAATAATCATGATTCCAAATATTCAGGTTCTAGATAACAATTTCTGATATGATTCTTTACTGTTTCATAATTCTAATAGGAACTTTGGTAAATTCCATTTCAAGTAAGATGTTCTTTACACTTTATAAACAGTGAGTAGGGAAGTATTATGTACAACATATTTATAACGTGTGTGAAAAATGGTATTGTTTACAATACAGAATTTCAAGAACTAGGGCATAAACACATGTTAATAACTTGATTTTAAGGAACCTAGCTCATAATACTAACATAAAAAATAGGAAAGCAACATCATAAATAGGAAAGCTTTAACAAATAATACTATTTTAAGGACTGTTAATCATAATACCAGCATCACAAATGGAAAATCTCAAGGCTTCAACTATCTATAGAAGATAGAACCAGCCAAGTATTTGGTTAAGCAAGGTATTTCCCCCTTACTGGCTGCCAACGATTACTGGTTATGATAATGGGTTCCGATCTTTCGGGAACGATGGAGAACGCGGGGGGATGGTGATGGTGAGCGAGAACAACACCATAACACTCACCATTTCGTAGACATCGATGAGCAGGTTGCGCGGCAGTTCCGCCAGGCGGCTAATCCTGTCCAGCGCCGGGACCTTGGTGTTCATACTCCCGATGAGGCACTGCAGCGATAGGTCGTATAGGGATTTCGGGGAGTTGCTGGGACTTGGATTTGGATTTATATTTAGGGCCGCGAGCTGTTGGCCAGCCATCTCGCTCTATTGCTTTTTCTTCTATTTCCTGAACACCTTAAGCGCCTCTTCGTTTATCGATGGTAGCAACCTTTTTTGGGGGGGGCGGGGTCTCGCGGGAGGCGTGGCACTCTGCAACAAGTTGGGATTTGTTTCGAAATTCGTTGGAAAAAAGGCATTCGCACACGTGCCGCTTTTCTTGGAAGAGCGCGCGACAAAGGAAAAACAATGGACAAGCACAAGCATGTCAAAGGCGGCCGCAAAGAGATCTGGTTTTTTCGAGTGTGTTTCGCACTTCACTTCACTTTCTTTTGAGGCGTTCTTCGGTTTTCGTTTTTCTGTTTTCGGTTTTCGGTTTTCCTTTCTCTGCCAGCGCCGCTGCCCGCGTGCTGCCTTGCTTTTGCCTTTGCTTTTGCTTTTCGCTGCTTTTGCCTTTGATTTTGCTTTGTCGCTGCTGCGATTGTTTTGCTTTCGCTCGAATTCGATTGGTATTTTTATTTGGCACTTACACAACTGGGAACACATCTAATTGTCGGGGCCCCGCAGCTAAAGTCGTATTCCTGGCCCACGGGTTATGCGCAGGGAATTGGGAAATCGAAATGGAAATTGTATTGTGTTTCTTTGCTCCAGCACTTTTTCTCTTTATTTTCGTCAGTGTGACCGCGCCGGTGAGAAATACCAAAATACCTCAAAATAATACCAATTTACTGCAGTTTCAAGAAATACCATTACGATACCTTTATTTTTTATGAATTTTATTAAAACAAATTCATTAATAGATTAAATTTCATATATTAATAAAATTACTATATTTATATTATCACTAAAATGAAATATTAGTATTTATTGGTTACCCCCTTAAATTTATAGTAAGGTAAGATAAACTTAAGAAATGCAGGGAATATTTAGCAGAGATGTCATGCTTTTTAAAAGGCAAAATATGGACAACAATATATTGCAGAAATAAGTGACAATTTAAAACAAACAAAATTTTAAAACAAACGCCTTGCATACAACTGGAAACAATAAGATTTGGGAATACCCTAAATGTTTTTCTAAAATGTTTAAATATACCGGAAGAAGAAAAATACCAATGGCATATTTTACTGGCGGTTACATGCCAACTTATTTAAAACTTTGAATTCTAATACATTGGAGATGATGTGAAATTGATTTTATTGAATATTAAAATTTGTTTATAACTAGATCTTGGTGAAATCATCTAAGATGGTGATTGGTCGGTGAAGAAGGGCTGGCATACTTGCACCGAACACCCGATCTTCCTTCCTAGCTTCATTTCATCAGACCATCAGACCCCTCTCCTCGTCAAAAGAGATCGATGGAGTCGTCCTCGATCTCCACCAGGGCAAAGTCGGAGGTGCTGCCGAACATCCACCAGTGGCGCAGGATGTTCCGGATGAGCAGGCAGCGCGTGGTGACGAACTCGAAGAAGTGGAAGAACAGGGCACTGGAGGTGAGCAGGGCGCAGGAGGCGACAAACACCTCCTGGACGGTGAGCTGCTCGGTGCTGCCCTGGTTGAGGTTATCCATGCACTGCAGGACCTACACAAAAGCCATTAAGGTGGTATACAAATCCCTACCTAATCTGGCCAAATCTCACCTGCTGCAGAATGATGTGGGCCAGTGGCATCAGTGAGGCGCTAAACAGTAGGTGCTTAACAATCAGTCCGCAACAGCGACCGCAGCAGAAGGTCCGCACCATCTGCTTCAGGCTGACCCGCTCCTCCGAGATGTCGAAGACCGCATTGCAGATCTCGCAGCGATTATCCCGCCGGTGCATGATCCAGCGTTTCAGGCACTTGAGGTGGATGAAGCCCTGCAAAGGTCACCTAGATGCCATAAGCCACCCATGAAATCTTAAGATATCTTTAGCTCAAGGATTCCCTTTCTTACATTCCACGAACATTAAGAATCTGAAGAATTCACATTTACGTGCTTTACTATTTATAGGGTTTATCAAGGATGGAAATATTTCCGGGATCTACGCAAGTTTTTTTCGTGAATGCCAAAGAGGACTCCCCGAACCGGATATTCTTATCAGGGGTGGCTGGATAACGCCCACTTACCACGCTACGTAGATGCCATAAGCCACCCCATAAAATCTCAAGATATCTTTAGCTCAAGGATTCCCTTTCACACTCTCCACGAACATTAAGAATCTGAAGAATTTACATTTACGTGCTTTACTATCTATAGGGTTTATCAAGGATGCAAATATTTCCGGGATCTACGCAAGCTTTTTTCGTGAATGCCGAAGGGGACTCCCCGAACCGGATATCCTTATCAGGGGTGGCTGGATAACTCCCACTTACCACGCTACCTAGATGCCATAAGCCACCCCATGAAATCTTAAGATATCTTCAGCTCAAGGATTCCCTTTTACGCTTTCAACGAACATTCCGAATCTGAAGAATTCGCGTTTACGTGCTTTACTATTTATAGGGTTTATCAAGGATGGAAATATTTCCGGGATCTACGCAAGTTTTTTTCGTGAATGCCGAAGGGGACTCTCCGAACCGGATATCCTTATCAGGGGTGGCTGGATAACTCCCACTTACCACGCTGCCCTTGCAATTGCACGGACATTTGATGATCTCCATGTCGCTGCGGTTCCAGCGGCAAATGCGGCACGAGTTGCCATTCTCGTTCGCCGAATGGACGCTCTCCTGTGAAGGACGTCGGGTTATCGGTGGCAGCATCCGTTGTCGAGCCGAGGATATTTCAAGGGCGGCCATTGAGGCGGTGGGCGTGCCACTGGCTAGCGGAAGAACCGCCGGATTAGCGGCAGCCAATGCCATTTCCGGTGAACAATTAACATCCGCTTGTGCTGTCGTGGGCGGCTGGACGGCAAGGGGCGTGGCACTGCCGGTGGCCACCAAACCATTTATCAGGCGGAGGGTGGTTGCCTCCGAAAGAACGTGCTGTTGATGCGACATGTTGCTTGGGTACACAGATGGAGATGTTGCTGCGTGCACTGCTTGCTAAACTGCTTGGCGGTATTGGCGTGTGTTCTTGAGTGCGTTACGAACCAAATTTTGATATACAAATTTCTACACCGAATTTTCCTGCGACATCTTACATACAACTTGAACGTTAGACTTTCACCGAGTTATGGAACACATTGACGAAAAACAAAAGGCATACTGAATATTATAAAACCTTGCAGAAGGTAATATGATTTTAGTCAGAAGTTCGCAACGCAGTGATTCCATCTACTGGCATTCAAACCTAGACATTTTTTGTTTTTCCCATTTTCGCAAAAACACAAAAAAAGCGAAATTTGGCCAAAAAATAAATTTCATAAAAAGTGATGGGAATCGTTAGCATAGGTTGTCAACTGCTCAAAACCGTAGGCCTCTTAGCTGTACGCCTTGATTTGGTCAAACTACGATGGAAAAACTGTAAAAAATGTTGTCTATTTTGACTAAAATCCGAACCCTTAGTCCCGAACCCTCAGTCTTTTGGCTGGCATAATGCAAGCACTAGTCCGATTGAGAAATGTTATACCTCGTTGAACTCGTAATTAAAATTCGAATCGACTGTCATTTAAACCTAGAAATTTTTTAGTTTTCCCATTTTTGCGCAAAAATAGATGATGTAACCCCTTACAAAAAATTAAAAAATCGGTCCAAAAAATAATTTCCCGAAAAGTGATAGGGATTGCTAGCATTGGTTGTCAGCTGCTCAAAACAGTAGGTCTCTTAGCTGCACGCCTTGATTTGTTCAAACTACGATGGAAAAACTGCAACAAATTGTGACTTTTTTCTGACTAAAATTCGAATCCTTATTTTTGGCTATAAAAAATCAGTCTTTTGGCTGGCATAATGCAACCACTAGTCCGAATGAGGAATGTTATACCTCGTTGAGCTCGTAATCAAAATTCCAATCGACTGACATTTAAACCTAGAAATTTTTTATTTTTCCCATTTTTCGCAAAAATAGATGATGTAACCCCTTACAAAAAATGGAAAAATGGGTAAAAAAATAAATTTTCCGGAAAGTGATGGGGATTGTTAGCGTAGGTTGTCAGCTGCTCAGAATGGTAGGTCTCTTAGCTGTACGCCTTGATTTGGCCGAACTACGATGGAAAAACTGCAAAAAATTGTGTATTTTTTGACTAAAATCCGAACCCTTATTTTCATTTATATAATTTTTTCCATCCATTTCCGTTTACCCCCAAAAAAACACACTTTGGTTGGGTTTCATTTGCTTTTTTTGATTTCTTTGCGGCCTTTTCAATGCCATCGGTTAGTAAATGTTTCGTTCTCGTTACACGTACGTACATAGAATATATGTTTAATATTACAGTAATTCATCAATGTGAGCGACGGCATCGAGACGTATCTTTATATACTTTATATCCATTGTCGATGACCGCCAGCAGGGGTTAGTAGCTGCACTGCTTCTTCTCTCCACAATTAAAATTATGACAAAAAAATATATAAATCAACAATTATTTGCATAGTTTCTGCTTCAAGTTCGATAACAAATAATAATGCGTAATCGTAATAATAGTAAAAAAGGGTAAAACAAACACAAAAAACGTACAAAGAGTCGACTGTTCACGTTCGACGAGCCATTTGCGCTTCGGTTGAAGAATATACATATGCCGATTATACAGTTAGATATTCGCAGGATGACGGGGTCTTCAGAGTTATAATAGATTATGGGATATATGGGAGGGAAACATGGGAGGGTAGCAGGATTGTAGGGTGTCGCGTGTCTTAACACAAAATGCCAAAGGGGGTGTGTGTGTGGGGTGTATGCTTAAAATTTAATGAGTTGCTGCTGTTGCTGTTGAGTTGACTTGGATTTGGATCTGGATTTGGACTATTCTGCTGCTGCTGCCACTGCTTTCGATGGATTCACTGACAGTTCCGGAAACGGCGATATATGCTCTGCACGTAGACGAACACGCACTTCCAGTCGGGGCGACTCATCTCCACCATGTCCTCCACATCCAGCAGTGGTGCAATGCCAGCCTTCTCACTGCGGAAACACAAAGGGATAAGTTAGATATCACATAAATCAAATAAATATAGCCCTCGGAAGCTTATAGGCTTCAAATATTATTTTAAAATATTTCTTGGTATTTCTTTTAGAAGTATTTGTGTATTTTAAGATACCAAAATACCAAAATATTATATATTTGTATTTTTTTTTCAAATTGACTTTAAATTGTGGGGCTCTTTTATTATTATTAAATAGATTTTTAAGGAATTATATAGATTTTTAAAGAATTTTTGTATATGTTGAGTACAAAAATTAGGTACTTAAAATCTCCACAGTTAATATTAATATTATATTTCACAAAAATAGCTCACAAATAGCTGTTTTTAAAAGTATTTGTGTATTTTAAAATCCAAAATACCAAAAAAAATTTTATATTTGTATTTTTTACAAAATGACTTTAAATGAAATGACTTTGTGGGGCTCTTTTATTATTACTATATAGATTTTTAAAGAATTATATCGATTTTGTATTATATAGATTTTTAAAGAATTTTTCTCCACAGTTAATATTAATATTATATTTCACGAAATAGCTCACAAATAGCTTTTTTTTAGAAGTATTTGTGTATTTTAAGATACCAAAATACCAAAAAAAAAATATATTTGTATTTTTTTCAAAATGACTTTAAATTGTGGGGCTCTTTTATTATTATTAAATAGATTTTTAAAGAATTATATAGATTTTTAAAGAATTTTTGTATATGTTGAGTACAAAAAACAGTTAATTATATATATTATATTTCGCAAAAACAGCCTGCTTTATTCAAAATGTATTTTCTTGAAAATCTATAGCATACAATCGGGGGCGTCCCACGGTGCGTATACTTACTCAGCAACGCTGAAGGCCAGCTCGAAGTTGTGTCGTCGCGTCTGCTTGGTTAGTGTGGTGTAGTCAAATGCATCTGGCAAGAAATGGTGTATCAGCGCACAAAAGGCCAAGCCGTCTGACCAGCTCGAGCTAAAGTTGCTTATTTGGACGTTCTGCGAAACAATACACATACACACATCATTTACATTCGGTGATCGGTTGTGATCATTAATGATCGAGCGCTTTCTTTTTGAGATGGTTGGCTGATACTGGGGGTTCATTTTATTATTATTTTATTCACTTTTTTGATGGCCCTTGAGCAAAAGCAAAAGCATTTTTAGTTTGAGATTCCAGCCTCCATTACTAAACTAAGAGACTAACTAGATAAAACTAGGGTCAACTAGGTCGAAACAATAACAACAACAGCGGCGATAACTCTAGCGATTAAGCGAAATTGACAATGAAACGATAAGCGGTGATCGATAAGTATCGGCAGCAAAAGCGATAAGCCGGAAACGGAAATGGCATCCATCTTTCTATTTCCTACTTTCTCATTCGTGCAAGTGTGTTCGTGTGCAAGTGTGAGCGTGTGAGTGTGTGTGTTTATGTATGAGTATTGGAGGTAGCTTTCAAGCTCAGCCAAAGTTAGACGCTGTTAGATGTTTTTGCTTTTGTTTATTTTGTTTGTTGCTAGGTTGGTTTTTGATTTGTCGTTAGATTGCTTGTTAAATATGGCAAAAACTAAAATAATAACATCGGAGCGAACGGCAAAACTAAAGAAACGGTATTAAACTAGCCTTCTGGCAGTTGAGGTCAAAATAAGGCGATTACTTCTATGGGGTTTCGATTAAATCAAATAATATATTAAGCGTTTCTTAAATTACTCTTTAAACGCTAAAACAGTTTTAAAGAAACATCGAAAACATTAAAAATCGAAATTTTATCAAATCGATCAATCTATTATGTTCGATTATTTCGATAACAACAAGAAGCCTTTTATTTTATCACTTTTATAAACTATCAAAATCGAAATTTTATTAAATCGATTAATCAATTATTTTCGATTATTTCGATAACAACAAGAAGCTTATTATTCGTAGCTCAAGTAACTAGGTATGTATATGTGATCAATTTTCTCAAAATCGTTTTATTTTGACCTCAAATGCAATTAATAATTAACAAACAATGGCAAGGGTAACAAATATTGGGCTGTGGCTGCGGCATTTCATTTATATTTTAAGGACTCGCTTGGTATTGGTTTTTGTTTGTTTTTTGGTTTAGGTTTTGGATACCTCATATTCCTGCGTTTTATGCTGACACCACTGCAGAAGTTGATCCTTGACAGTGGCGGCGCGCGCATTTAATGCCGGATCGGTAAATTTGAACAACGGTTGTGCCGAACCGCCGGGGGTCGTGGGTGTGCTTGTTGTTGGAGATGATCTGAACAAATGAGTCAAGGTTGGAGGATTGCAGAAGTTTTAGCGAAACTCACACAAAATCGGTTCATCTTCATGTTGTTCTTAATTTCTGTTTTTTTTTTCTTTTTTTGTCTGTGTGTTTTTTGTTTGATTTTTTAGTTCGATTGTGTTAAGTGTTTTTTTTTTTTGTATCTTTTTATTTTTGTGTGTATGTGTGTGTATATATATTTTCATTTTGTGTTAGCAAGAAACAACAACAACAATTATTTGAATACCAAAAAAACTTGGAAATGGAACAACTAACGCGAAGTTTTTATTGGTTTTCTCTCAACGAATTTTGGATTTGGGTTTTATTTTTTCGGAATTTTTCGTTCGCCGAAGAAAAACATAATACAGACAGAGATAGTCGGGATAGAAGAGAAAATAAGAGGGAAGGTCGAGTCCAGTTTCCATGGGCCAACTTAAAAAACAGAGGGAGACAGTTGGGTGGTCTATGTACATAAAGCGAAATCACTTTCCCCCTCACTAGATCATCTTTCTTATCAAGTTTTCTTTTTTTTTTTCTGGGGAGACGATACTACGACAAACTTCCATAGAGAACCAACACCAGAAATCGTGTATGCATGTGTGTGTTAGGAGGGACGGTGAAGATTGTGCTTATATTGTATACATCCAATGTGTGAGTGTGCGATGTCCTCCGATAACCAATTGAATTATTTGAGTATGTGACTTGGAGAAGCAATCGCAAAAGGTGCTCTAATTATTGGTCAAGTTTAATTTTTAGGGCAGAAAACAGTTGATTCTTAAAGACATAAGCCTTAAAATGCACTTCTAGATTGTTAAAACTTAAAAAACGATTTTTTCGATTTATTTCAAAGTTATCGAATCAGTGTCATAGAGACATAATCTGTACTGCTTGCACTGCTTGCTTCTCCAATTACCATCGAATCGAAAAATGGGTGACCTGCACAAATGTTGGCTTGTGTGTATAGTATAGTATGCCCTCGCTACCGTCGATATATGTATGTATGTATTTATGTTTTTATGTTTCTATACATAATGTATGGAATAATCTGAATTACAGGTGGTCTACGAGTGAATACTTACTTTTGCGCCTGCTGGGCGGCTGCCTGCTTGTCCAGCTGCTTGAATTTAGCCAAGGGCGAAATGTTTTTGGAGGCAGCACTTCCGCTGACAGTGCGAGTGGTAACTACGGAAATGGAGAGTATTCCAGTTAATCCATCCATCCTATATGGCATATCATATCCCATGACCGTTTAACTCACCCTTTGTTGTCGTTGTGGTCACAGTGGCACCGCCATCCTTGGACTTAGTTTCCGTTCGCTGTTCGCTGGACGAGGAGCTCTTATGCTGGGCTGCTGTGTGAATAGAGTTTTTTAGGGATGCGGTTTTGGTTTTTCGTTTTTTTTTCGGGTTTTTTTTTTTTGGCAGCAGGTGGAAGAAAAAAGAGAAGCAAACAAATTACATTGATTAGTTTTGGGGCATGCACAAAATGAATTACACAAAAAATATCAATCAGTTTTGGGTAATCAACAATTCTCTTGGGTTATTCAGAATTACATGTGTTTTGTATCTGGGCAGGCAACAAATTTACACACTACGCAACGTATTGGAAAACAACACAAAAATTCGTTTGTTTTCTCTTGGTTTTTAATAATATCAGCTACTACATAAAATTCAAAAATCAAATTGGCATTATTCAAGCTTTCACACACACGGGCACGGGATTTTTTTTGCAGTGTGTGTGGTTTTTGTAGTCCCCATTTAAAAGGAAACGCGCTACGGAAATCATACAAAAGAAACAATCAGAAACCGTCGCTAATGGTGTGGACATGACTGTGGCGGTGGTGGTGGTGGTAGATGCTTCTGCATGGGTGTATTCGTGTATTTCCTTTTCTAATACACTGAGAAAAATCCAGTGCTTTAAACCTAAAGTTGGCCATTTAAGATGTTCGATCATTAAAGGATATAACTTATATTATATAAGTATGAAGTGTTTTAACAGTCCTTTACAACTTACTTATACATACAATTATCCTTTTAAGTTCAGCTTTAAATATCCAATTTTAGGTTATATACATATTTTAAAACGTACATTTTTCATTTGTGTAATTATGAAAGATATAAAAACTCATGCAAAAAAATAATATACAGTTACAGCTAAAAATCAATAAACAGCATGCTTTAAATCGAGGGACAGGGAACAGGAGCAGATCAGCAGATCGGCAAAAATATATAGACATAGATAAAAACCAAAAAAAAAAGAACTGATCAATAAAATAAACGAAAAACACTGTTTCCTCATCTCATCTGTTTTTTTGGGAGTGTTAGGATAAAAAAAAGAAGATATAACATATGTACAAGGGACGACAGAGAGAGAAACAGTCGATTAAAAAAGGAGGGACAACATGGGGGTTTCTTTTTGCTGCTTCCGCTTTTCTTTTCAATTTTTGTTTATGCTTTTTGCAATCCTTGCTGGACCAACCAACCAACCAATCAACCAGTCAATCAATCAATCAACCAACTAACGAACGAGCAAAACGTAACAAAACGTAACAGAACGTAACGTAACGCAACGTAAGGGGAGTGTAAATGGGGTGGATAAGCGCTAAAGGTCGACGCAGTTTAACATTTCCACACTTGGCTGAGTAAAAACTTTCAGGCAAAACAAATATGTACAAGAAAAACACACACACACGCGCACATGTAACACATACAGCTGTCTGTAAAATAATAGCATTGACAAGTTATCAAATATTAAGTGTAAGATCAATGAAGAAGGGGATACTTTAAATCAAAGAGCAGTCTCTGTAAATATTTTCCAAAAGTTATGGGTTCATAGAAATCTAAAAATTTTTACAAAACCTTCATAATTATTTTTGTTAAATTTATACATTTAAACCTATAATCTACAGAACTATTTATACCATTATTTTGATTTCGGCTGTATGTGTTCTTATGAGGTGTGTGCGGTTTTTATGCTGTTAGGCTGCTGCTGGGCGGTATAGCAATATTTTATGTATTTATTATTATCTATTTTTGATTTTGGTAGTACAAGGCAGGGCAGGGGCGCTGGCAAAAAAGGGGGCGAAGGGGGCTTTCAAGGCTAGCATTCTGTACATCTGATATTTTTCATATTCAACTCACAAATCTCGCAATATTGTTCAAGTTGTTGCTATTGTTGCTTATTGTTGTTGTTGTAGTTGTTTGGGGCTTCATTGGCACGCAGTGCAGCAAACATTTATATATCTTATTTGTTTATTGTCGCGATTGAGCGTGTTTGTGTGTTTAGTGTTTTTTTAAATTGAAAAAAATGAGGAAAATAGAAACCGCCTGTGGTCCCTCAATTTTTAACTACTGCTGCTTAGCTCTTGATCGTTATCTGCATTTTTCTAACTGCTTCACAAAACTCAAATCGAACGTGGGAAAAGTGGGTGGGTGGGTCGGTTCTGGGTGGTGGGTTTAACTAAAACAAAGCTAATCCTAGGCTCAACAGTAGCGCTTGAGTAAATCAGTAAACATTAATCAGTACAGTTGCCGTTACAAGTTACAGTTATCATTCCGTTTCGATGTCGAATTTTCGATGTCGATTTTTCGATTTCGATTTTTCGATTTCGTATATCTTTATTTATTTTTTTTAGATTATTTTTTATCATGTTCTCATCCAGTTTCGAACTGGAATGCCTTTTTCTTTTTGCTTTCTTTGGGTGGGTTTAATTGTTGGCTTGAGTGGTTGAGTGGTTGGCTGGACTGTTTTGTTATATGTTTTGCTTTTTTGTTATTCTTTATTTGTTAATCTTTAGGCACCCATCATTAGCTGCTCGAAGGCATCCTCCACATTGCTCTCGTCTAGCAGATTGAGATTGGCGATATGCGGCATGGTGGCACTGCGACTGAGGCCACCGCCCATCATGGGTGCACCACCACTGCGTCCGGCAGTGGAAACATTGCCATTCGATGTGGTCAGCGAGCTCAGGGATTTTCGAGCTGCCGCCGAGAGTTTCTCACTGGTCTTGGTCCGATTGATAGCCGACTTGCGGCTGGAGGACGTCAAGGTGGTCATGGTGGTGTGCAGCTCCTCCACTTGGCCGCCAGTGGGTGACTTTTGACCCGAGAAGTAGGCAGCCACCGTTCGCTGTTTCTCACTGACCTGGGCCTTATCAATGCCCGCCTCGTATAGCTTCGGCACGGCCAGCGAGTGTCCGGACTTGGATCGCCTTAGTTCACTCGGAGATCCTGGTTGGTTGTACTTCGCCGGACTGGGACCAGTCGTCTGTTGCAGCTGGCAGATCTGATTCCACGAATCGCACTTGCTCAGCCGATTGACCCTCGATCCCGCCTGCGTTCCCTGGTGGGAGGAGTCCTCCTCGTGATTCCTCCTACTCATCGAGGTGAAGGCACTCACATTGTTGAACACTATGTTGTGGGGTATCTCATCCTCGGGCGGAACTTGTGGCTGTGGTGTCGCCGGGGTTTCCACAATACTCGGCTTAATTTGCTGATGGTGCTGTTGCACCACTGTGGTGCTGCTTATAGAGGTGGTACTGGTGGTGGTGCTACCCTGCTTATTCAGCTGCGGACTCTGATACGAGTTGGGCATGTAGTGGTGTCGCTGCGGCGGCCCGAACTTCTTCAGCAGTGGGATTTGGTCCTTGGGTAGCGAGGACTTCACTATGTCCGGCGTGTCGGGGGGTGCCGACGACTTGTACTCCTGCTCGAAGTAGGTGCTCTTCTGACTGCTCTCGAGGACATTGCCCAGACTCTTGCGACGCAGCTCGTTGATGTGCTGCTCCTTTTGCTGCTTCTGGATGGTGGTGTGATTGGTGCTATTGGTGGTGCTGATAAGGCTGGAGTTGAGGGTCTGCTGGGACATCACTCGATTCTGCAGGGGACGGCCATCGTAGCCGGAATCACCTTGGATGGTGTGACTGCGAGCACTTAACCGGGGCGCATGTCTGGGCCCATTGTTGGGTAGCTGCTGGGGTAACTGCTGAGGGATCTGCTGGGGTAGTTGCTTGGGTAACTGCTGAGGTAACTGCTGGGGCAACTGCTGAGGTAACTGCTGGGGTAATTGCTTCGGTAGCTGTTGAGGGATCTGTTGAGGTAACTGCTTAGCCAGTTGTTGAGGTAACTGCTGAGGCAACTGCTGAGGAACCTGCTGAGGTAACTGCTGAGGTAACTGCTGAGGCAACTGCTGAGGAACCTGCTGAGGTAACTGCTGAGGAACCTGCTGAGGTAACTGCTGAGGAACCTGATGAGGTACCTGCTGAGGTAACTGCTGAGGAACCTGCTGAGGCAACTGCTGAGGCAACTGCTGAGTTTGCGACTTCTTCTGAGAAGTCTGCTGTGGCACCCTCGGCCCCGTTGGCTGACTAATCTGCGGCTTGGTGCTGCGATCCACTGGAGGTCCCAAGGAACCCACCGTGGGAACTGTGTTATGCACCGGATTCGCTGTCCAACTGGTGCTGCCCAGCGACAGCGAGGAGCTGGCATTCGAGTGCTCCGAAGTGCGACGCAATCGCTGGCTCACCGTCGTGGCCATCGATTCCTGTTCCGGTTCGTCGCCGGAATCGTCCATGGGATAGGTGACCACGTAGGAGGTGTGCGTCTCACCCAGGTAGGAGTTGGCATCCTGACTGACTCTGGGTGCCGTGTATGTGGGATTCGCCTGGTAGTTGATCTGTGGCATGCTCACGGCTGGCGGTGTGGACATGGGCGAGCTGTTGAACTGGGGCTGTCGCTTGGCCTCGAAGGTGCTCAGCTGCGGGAAGAGTGGTTCCACCAGAGGCGCCTGGTACTGTCGACCGTCGGGCGAAAGGCAACCCGATTTCGGCGAACTGGGTGCCGTTAGAGGTAGCCTCCTCTGGTTGCTACCACCCACCGGCGGATTACCCGGTCCACCTCCAAGCTGCTTCATCGTGTAGAGCAAGGACTTGGCCGCCCTTGAGTTCTTGCCGTAAACCTCATCATCGCTCATATGAGCGTTCCTTCTATCCGCCACTCTGACAGCCGTTTGACTACGTGGCTTTCTCATTACCTTCGTTTCGGCTCGGTACTCCAGCATGTTGTTATCCGAATCTAGATCGAGATCATCGTCCGTATTGTCCGTCATCAGGGTGGGATTGGGCATGGTCATAAAACTCGTGGGACTGTTGGGCGGACTGTCCACGTCCACATCCACTGGACTGCTGATGTAATCGAATCTCCGGCTCCCGGGTGGCGGCAGATAGGTGGGATTGGAGCTCGTGAGTACCAGAGGAGCTGCCAGGGGATTGGTCAATGCCTCTGCATGTTCCACGGCACTTGTGAGGCACGGTTGACTTCGGTAGTTGTGGGCATTGCCACCCTGTGGTCGCCTTACTGGCGGAAAATCTGCGTAGGTAAACGAGATATTCGTGGGTGGCGGTGGTGCTTGATACATCTGCCTGGGTGGTGGTGCACCGTTTCCCGGTTCCATGGCATTGGGCAGGGATGGTCTCTTCTTGAACTCACTCAAGCCTGGGGCCTTGGATCTCAGCGAGTTGTGTCGCTGCAGATAGCCATTGTTGCCATTGGGATAGGTTGGTTGTTGCTGCTGTTGCTCCAGGTTGTCCCTCAAGGATCTCTCTTCAAAGTGATGGGCCTTGCGTCGGAAATCGCTGTTATCCACCTTTGGCTTGGCCACCCAGGGCAAACCGATGGGTGAAGTGGCCGTTGACGATGGCGAGGGTGTATTGCTGTACGAAGTTGCCGATCTGGCCTGCAAATGTTGCTGCGATTGTGGTGGCAGTTGCTGCTGCTGTTGCGTTGGTGGTTTCCAAATGGCCGGATTGGGCTGAGTTTTCTGAGCTATGGGCTTGTAGATGCCCGGCTGCAGTGGTGCTTCATTTTCGATGGGACGGAAGACGGACTGGGGAGCGTGTATGAAGTTGTTGACCTGCGCGGCCTGTTCACGCTGCTGCTGGAGTCGCAGCTCCATCTCCTGGCGCCTCTGCCGCTCCAGTTGCTCCTGCTGCTGGCGTTGCCTGTCCAGCTGTTGTTGTCTCTCGGCCTGTTGTCGCTGCAACTGCTGCTCGTAGTATTCCCGCTCCAGGCGAGTGCGCTCCTCTCGCTCGTATCGCGCCTCTTGTTCGATTCGCAGCTGTCTTTCCAATTCCTGGCGACGCTGCCGTTCAATTTGCACAGCGGCAGCCGCTTGTTGTTGCTGCTGCAGTTGCAATTGATCTCGCTGGAGTTGTTCTCGCTGGAGTTGATCACGCTGTAGTTGCTCTAGCTGAAGTTGTTCGCGCTGGAGTTGCTCTCGCTGGAGTTGCTCTCTTTGCAGTTGCTCTCTCTGCAGTTTCTCTCGCTGGAGCTGTTCTCGCTGGAGTTGCTCTCGCTGAAGCTGCTCTCGCTGGAACTGCTCGCGCTTAGAGAGCTCTCGCTGGCCCTGCTCCCGCTGGTATTGATCTCGTTGGAGCTGCTCTCGCTGAAGCTGAAGTTTCAGGTCCCTCTGACTCAACTCCCTCTGCTCACGTTGCCTCTGCTCCCGTTGGTACTGCTCTCGCTGGATCTGCTCCCGCTGCATCTGCTCGCGCTGCAATTGCTGATGATGCAGCTGCTCCTGCTTGGCCCATCCCGGCACATGACCCGGCACTGGCGGCGGCTTACCCTTGGTCGCCGTGGCCGCCGCCCCCGTCTCGAAGGTATGCTTGATGTTGCCAAACTTGTGGGTCCAATTCGAGACACTCCTGCCACCACCGCCGCTCCAGCCCAAGCCAGTCTGGTGACTCTGCTTGTTGATGAAGGCCAGGAACTTGTGATCGTTCTCCGTTTTTGGCTCAAACGGCGGCACTGCATTGTGAACGCGTCTCTTGACGCTCACCTGCACCGCCCGCTTGAGACCCAAATGCGGACCATGGTCATCCTCCACATCCGAGTCCGAATCACAGTCGGCCATGTACTTGGCCTTGGCCTTGGGTATATCGATGGTGTTGGCCCGCTTCATCAAGTGCTTTTTGCCCCCACCAAATCGACTGGAATTCGAACTGGAGTTTGAATTCGATTGCGAGTTGCTGGGGGAGTTCCCGTTGCCCTCTGGACTTGTGTTCTGTGAGTTCTGATTGGCCTCATAGCTGGCAAAGCTGACGGCATAATCACCGGACAGAGGACGTCTGTTCGTGGTGTTTGGTCTCAGTTGAGATTGATTCTGGGTGGGATTCGATGGCGTCGCAGTGGGTGGATTGATGGCTGACTGAGGCTGCGACTGCTGTTGTTGCTGCTGCTGCTGCTGCTGCTGCGGGGGTTGTGCCACAAACTGATTGGGTCGGTAGAGCTGCACGGGCACGGCACTCGAGCTGGGCGTCTTGGTCAGAGCAAAGTCCTTGCCCTCCAGGATCAGCATGTCCTCCATGTAGCGCCGGGCATCCGCCAGCTCCTCCCGACTGACGCCGACGGTGTGACGGCTGTTTCGCTGGCGACGCTTGGCGAATCGAGATTGCCGGCTGTCCGTTTCCGGTTCCGGACTGCCACCATCGGCGTCCTTCGGATCCTCGGCGGCCTTTCGATCGTCGGCCAACTTCTCGGGCGCACTGAGTCCACTCTGGAGGCGGGCCACCAGGCCGAGCAGAGCCTGCCGCTGACCCCCATCAACGGCCAGCTCCTTGCCCTGTTTCAGGCTGCTCTCCAGGCGGCTAAGGGCATCGGTCACCTCCTCGACCAGGCTGCGATTCGCCTCGCTGGCATCGCTAACGCTTCGCTGCTGCAAGGTGTCCCGCAATCCGGCGGCCAGCAGACGCAGATCCTCACCGCTCTCCGTGCCGGAATCCTCTTTCGAGGGCACGCTCAAGCGACTGGCTGTGCTGACTGATCCCCCAGATCCATTTCCATTTCCAGTTCCTGCGACTGGCATGGTCTCCGGCTTGGATTTGTCCCTGGCCCTAACCACTGTGCTAACCTGGCTACTGCTAAGACTACTTGTTTTCCTACTACCTACGCTACTACTGGTGCTGCCTGCTTCTGTTCCTGCTGCTCCTGCTCCTGCTGCAGCTGCTCCTGTGGCTCCTGTTTTCTTGGACGCTGGTCCTACTGGCAGGGACTCACCCTGAACCGACTGGACACCGTCTGTGGCCGAGGAGCTGCTACTGCTGCTGGTGGTGGTGCTACTGGCCAGCTCAACTTTGGCCAACTTTTTGCTAACACTTTCGGTGACTTGGCTGGTGGTCTTCTTCTCCACCTTTTGGACAGCTTTCTGTTGGGTGACCTCCGCCTGCTTGGTGACCTCCTTCTTGGCGACCTCCTTCTTGGTGACCTCCTTCTTGGTCACCTCCTTCTGGATGATCTCCTTGGGAGGCTCCTCCTTTTTGGGCTCGGCTTTCACCGGCTCCTCCTCCTCTTCGCTGTAGTCGGTCACCTCCTCGATGATCTCCTCATACTCGCTGGCACTGCTCTCCTCCTCCTCCTGCTTGTCCTCCTTCTGCTTCTCCTGCTTCAAATTATTTTGCTCTGCTCGCCGCAGCAAAGAAAGTCAAGAGATAAAGGAGAGATTTGTAGATAGAGGGATAGAGCAAGTGGTGAAAGGCAAAGACGTAAGACTCGCAACGAGAAAGAAATCAAGCAATAAAAAACTTTGGTGAGGGGTCTGAAACTGTGGAACTGCTCAGTTGATGGAATATTTAAATATGCTGGTTAGGTTAGGATATTTGGGTGTGTCTCAAAAGTCCTAAAAACTTAAGTTACAACAGTTTTAGATCATAGGTTCTCACAGACTTTCAAGAGACCCCCACAATCCTTATATACCCATCACCACTTTATTTAAATATTCACCACTGGTCATCGATCAAAATTGAACAAACTACAATGGATCGATTCCAATTTTATGTGGGTCTTCGACGTGACTCGACTCTCACTGAGTGACGACAACATTGAACGATAGATAGTACAACAAAGTAACGATAGTAACGATAGCACTATAACGATAACGATGTGTGGACCGCGACGAGGATACGATAAATGTTCATCGAAGGGGGTGGAACATGAATGGACACGACCAACATCAAAACGCTGGGTGGTTCAGTACCTGGAGACTAACCGAGTAACCGAGGAGAAGGAGAATCGGATAAAGGCTTTAACTTTGCTCCTACTGACTTCAAATATCCTGCCTAGCTAGTTGCTGTGCGCATTATCTACAAGATACAGATACAGAACACAATATATCGATATCACTGCGTTTCCATGTGGAGATCTCTGCCTTCTCCGCCGTTGAAGAAGTGTTGAGCTAATCCGTAGGCTTTTCTTTTTGATTTTGTTGTTTTGGGTGGGGTGTATATTATATATGTACGGATCAGAAGATATATATATATAGAGACACTCACCTTCGCGTTCCGCCATAAGTTCGCGTAGACGTGCACGGATCTTGCGACGCTCCTCGTAGGTGGAGGCCTGTTCCAGCTGGAAGCGTTCGAGGATGGATGGTGATTGATCGATCGATTGATTTTTTTTTGGATGGCACGAGACTGTTTGCAGGATCTACGTATCACACTAGGTAGTACTCACCAATTGCTTGAGGATTTGCTCGTCCCAAATCTCCTCGATGTCACAAGTTGTACGTGTAACTGGTGCTGAGGAGCTAGAGCTGCTGACCTTGTTGTTGCTGTTGTTAGCTGCTGATTTGCTGTAGGTGTTGGTTATCCGCGTGGTCTTTACCTAAAAGATAGAACACAAAATTTTGGCGTTCAATACTATTCTGTTGTTTATCAACCGGAAAATTTCGTTTCTTTCTTTTTGTTTTTTTGGGGTGTGTGGGTGAGAAACAATCGCCAGCTGTTTTGGGCCTGGCTAAATAAAGCACGATGAGCACATTCGCCGGCCACACAAAATCCACGCCAGCCAGCGCAATTATTCACTTGCCAAGAGTTGCCAACGAAATTTGGTGTTTCGTGGTGGCATCTCGGACGGTGTCGATCGATGGCCGTGATAAGGCAGAAAACAAAAATCAATTTGTCAGTACAATGTGTCCTTAGCCGTGAATTCGAATGCATTTCCCCCCTGCAGCTTCCGCCAGCAGTTGATCAATGTCGTTGCATACCTGTCGTATGCGTAATATGCCCAAGTACAATGCACAAAGTGCGCATACGACACGTTGACCAAAGGTAGAGCGTCAACAAAAGAGGCAAATGGCATTGAAACGATTATTGTTCCGGCTTTATTGTGATAAAAAAACACTTAACAAAGAATTTATTAACGTTCTTTGTTTAAAAAATTTAATTTTAAATAAAAGAAATCATTCATTCATATTTAAATTGAAGAAAAAATATTTTAAAACCTAATTAAATATTTTTTCCTGGAGTTATTAGATGTCTTACTAATAAAAAAAATATTTACAATTGAATAATTAAAATGAAAAATTAATTAAATATATTTTCCACTTCATCGTTGGAAATCAAGATAATTTTTAAGCCGTTCCCCTCGAGAGTTCATTGATATGGTACCATATAAAAGCAAAAACGTTATCAGCGCATTTATGGCGAAAATTTATTTTAATTGCCCCAAACGAAAGATCTGCCAATAAAATAAAATTTCTCTTTGTGCCGGCGGACAGCACATCAGATAAATCAGCAAATAGCGTCTATAGACCCCGCAAATTGATGCCAAATATTGAATTGATGCATATAGTAAATGCCTTTATAGATGTATAGAGTGCAATTAAGTATACGCCGCGTTGGCCTGCAATTTTCGATGATCAAGCAAAGATGAAAAACAACGCAATGCCAAAAAAAAAAAACGAAAAGCTCTATATTTTGCTCTCTTTTCCACAGCTACGGGCGGAATGAAAAATGTAGTTGTTTATATATCAATTTGACCAAATTTGGTCAGCGGCATGGGAAATTTTCGTTTTTGAAAAACCGACTTCTAACATGTTCGGAAAACGCCCCCGCTCTTCCTCTTGCAACACGCGTTGCTATTTATAATTATAAATTATTTAGGCACACACACAAATCCAACAGACGAGTCGGGTATTTCAGGAAAAGTTCCTCATATTTTACTCTCCCTAGTTTTCCCTCTATACTCTCGGCTCTCTGGGGCCAAACTTTATATAATATTTGTGTTGTCTTATAAACAAAATGTAGCGGGCAACAACAATCAAACCAAAATTAATTGCCAAACATTTTTACAATTCTCTCGCCCCCCCACCGCCCCTTTTTTTCCATTTGTTATTGTTGTCAAAATGTGGGCCACAAAATACAACGATTTTCATCTAATTTGACTTGCTTTAATTTGCATTTTATTCTTTTCGCTTTTGGTTTATTTTTAATAATTTCTATTGTTTTTTTTTTATTATTATTTTGGGGGACTGAAAAGGCTTGCCAACTATTTGGCGCGATTCCGCCAAAGCGTAACAAATAGAGGGGTAGCAAACCAAGCATGGAAATCAAAATGGAAATTGCAAGAAGAAAACAATTAAAAAGATTCGGTGGGCGGGGGAAAATGGGAAATGGGGAGTGGGGAGTGCAGCTGACCAGAGCGATCATTGCCAGTTAGCTGATTTTTCTGCTGCACTTGGCCATTGACTGTTGCTGCTGGTCAACACTTTTCCCTCTCTTTTTTTTTTGGCTTTGACACTGCCTCGAATGGTGGAGAAAGGAGCAGAAAGGGGGATAAAGGGGAGTCGGCCATTTGATTGATGGCCACCAATTTGTACCGGCAGCCAAACACTGTCGAAAAATGGAACACCTAAATATAGGTTTTTTAGCTTTTTTAGAAATAGCCCAACTCACAATTATTGTATTTTTGGTTCAGTAAAAAATGTATTTGAATTTTATTAAAGCTAAATTTGTTTCTCAACATTTTCAATTTGAATACCATATTTTCAATTTTAATCAAACGGGCTTACATTGAACACGTTTGTTTTTTTAAAAACCAATTTATATGAATTAATTATTTTTTCGTCAGAATATAAAACCAGCTTTTAGAGACCTATTTCTTTCAGTGTTCTTTTGTACTTGGCTATCACTATTGACCTCCTCCCAAAAGAAAAAAAGCTTAACCAATCACACACGAAGAAAAATTGTACCCGGTTTTCCATGCCAAAGAACGATGATGATTTTCATTTTGCGTTTCCAAATTGACTTTCTTTCGTTTTCGTTTTCGATTTTTTTTCTTTTGTTGCTCGCTGTGTTGTTATTTGTATTTTTAGCCCGGGCAAAATGAGAAATTATTTGACATGCAAAATGCGAGGCAAAGACAAAGGCGAAACGGCCAACACGCACACACAGTGATTATGAAACGGCAAAAAGCAGGAAGAAGCAGCCCACAAAAAAAAGAATGATTGGAACAAAAAATGATGGGAGTCGCAGCCAAGACGGTTTGACAAAGCACGATATGCGGCATGCACACCATGCATCTCGAACTATAAAATATATATGGGGATAAGAGACATGTTATTCGAAATTTGTGCTGGCTTAGTTGTTTCACTGTTTCAGCTGTTTTCACTGCTGACAGGGCTTAAGTTATTATCCCTCGTGTTCCCGAAACCTCGACAGATTTTAAAACAATATTTTATGTTTCCCTAAGTCATCAATGAGATGAATGGTTTGTGTGCTCTTATGTAAACATTCAGTTTTTTTTGAAAGTCCCTGAACTTATTATGATTTCAAGTTGTTTATTTCCATATGGTCACACTATGCCGATCTTATGGTATCATATTATGTGCTTAATCGTATTTGCTAGTTTCCTCCATATCGTTAAGCATATTCTTAAGACCTAAGCTCACTTCTTCATGAAACATCAAGTTCTATTTAAAAGTCTCTCAACTTAATATGATTTGAAGTTGTTTATTTGCATACGGTCACACTATGCGGTTTTTTTGGTTTCATATTATCAATGTCTAGAATTTTTACCACTCGAGAAATACAGTGACCATGTCATATTCATATATTATCATATATTCTAAAGTTTTCTTTCTTGACCCTAGCCCGCTTCTTGAGTCGGTGTGATAGGGGCATAATGGAAACCGGCTTCCCAACTCGAAGCACTTGCAGCAGCAGGCGATGCTTAATCACCAAACGCAGAGCTGCCGAGCTGAAAAGGGGGAGCTTGGGGGACTCAGGAGGTTGAAGCGGCGTTTGAGGATTTGCCGCTCTGCATGTTACGCTCAACTAAGTACAGGGGCAGCAGCACTGCACACCTGAAAATGGCAAACAGAAACGGCATTTCTCTACGTTCCAGTTCGATCGGCTGGAATCGGGGATCCGTGGAGCTTGCCATGGGGTCTTGCCTTATGGATTCTGGAGTGATGGCCCCTATATCAGAAAAGCAAACCTTAAGTGGCGAAAACATGATGGATAAGTACCAGTAATGAAACGTTAAGATCTTTAGGAAAACCAATCTACCATGAAGTACTAATCATATAAAGTAATTTATTCAGATCTATCTAGGTATATGTTTACCTAAGAAACCTTAAAGATCTGCAGGTCTGTACTTCCAACAAGTTTCTATTCTGGTACCGAATAATGAGCTATTTGCAATTCTAAAGATTCTTTGAAGTTAAATATAACTATACAAAAATAGGACATTTTCTGCGGCTGCATTTTATAATAAGAATATTCTTCTTCTTGATCCTAGGAATTTTGATAAAAAAGGATTGCGTTTAAAAGTATATATTCCCGGTCAGCTGGAACCACCGTGTTGGGATCAGTGATTATCAGGGATTTTCTCCAAGGGGAGCTGATATATATATATGCAAATGCCAATGCTTCGCTATTTCGTATACATATATCTAGGAGAATTCGTAGCATCGGCTGTGGGGAATATATCTGTGGGAATCGGTATTTGGTTCACACAAGTGGAGGAAACGGGAACATCTCAGATGCCTGAGTCCGCTGCACATGCAGCATGCACCATCCCAATGCCCAGTGCCCGCCGCCCCCTTCCTTTTCCCCTTCCTCGATCCACCCTCCACCTCCTAACATATTCTGTTGCCCAAAAATGCTCCAACATAGTCCGAATAGTCCGTATAGTCCGTAAAAATAGTGCCCGTCGTTGGAGCTATTTTTGTCGAAATTTTCCGTACGCTTGACGCTCTCATTCATGCATCCTCCTGCCTCTCCGCTCTGTTTTTAAATGTATTTATTTATTTATTTGCTCTATAGCTGGGAAGATGAGCGCGTCTGTATCTCGGCAGACTTCTATATATATATATGCACATTGTACATGTATAAATAGCTATATGTATCGGTGGATATAGATCTTTCAAAATATATACGTATCCCCCCATATATATATATGTATGTAAATGTATAGTGAGTGGGATTTGTGGCGGTGTCGTCGCCTTTCAGGTGCATTTTGAGGTGTCGTGACAGGAATGCTACGTTTTGCCAGCAAATTATGCGCACTAAAAATAATTGACAAAAGTATTTGCCCTCACCACCCCATGCCTCATCGGCATTGTTGCCCCACCAACTTGCCCCATAACCATGGTGATGAAGTGACATGAAACTTACGCCTTGCTCTGCGTCTGCTTTTGCTTTGCTTTTGCTATTGCTGCTGCTTTTGCCCCTTGCTTTTGATGTTGCTCGTGATTCTCGGGATGCTGCTGTTAGACCAAATATGGACACTCGCGTTCGTTCACCATATAACGACAGTATAATAACAGAACTGCACAGTAAAAAAAATACTACAAAACTTGTCTTTTGTTATGCGCTTCTATTATTGCTTATTATTACTCTTTTGCTTCTCTTTTCTTTTCTATACTTTTTTCTGTTAACACAAGTGGTTCGCTTGGCACTCTTTTATTATTCTATTTTCTTTTGCTTAGCCTTTTTGCCCGTGGTTCTTCGCACAAGTGATCGATGCCGCCTCTGAGTTTCTACTGACAATTTCGATCTCGATGCCGAGATGCGCTTCTGCCGCTGCCAGCGCCGCTGCCTCTGCCGCAGTCTCTGCTAATGCCCGTCGAACAGCAGCGGTCGAATTAATAGCACTTTCAGTAACATACAAAATGGGTAATCTTATTGGCACATTTTGAGGGCTATAATATGAACATTAATTACCTATGGCTTAAATATTTTAAATTGGTTAATTGGTTATTACTAAATAATATTCATTTAAAATTTAAAAAAATTAGTGCAGAAAAATTTTATTTATAAAATATTTAAACATTAATCAGACATATGTTTTATTTTTAAATATTTTATAAATTAAAAAAAAACTTTACCAATAGGATTGGTTCATATCTATAGAGGTTCATATTTAAGATGTATAGAAACAGAAAATATTTAACTATAACTATGCAATCCTACAACAGAAAACAATGAGCAACTCAAATGATCTGTGACATATTTTGACGGCCGCCACTGTGCTTGTTGCTTTCTGACCAGCCAGCCGTTGCGCATCTATCGCATCTCTTCGCACATCGCATCACGCACACGGCACACACATGCCGCAAAGTGCTAGTGCCTAACAAGTGCGAACGGGACGGGTGGTGAGAGGTGGGGAGAGTGAGCAACAACGGTTGTTGCACACCAAACTCATCAAAGGAGAGAGAGCGAAGGGAATGGAAAGAGCGGGAGCACGCGCTCAGTTAACGGTTAATCGAGCACGTGCACGTGCTTGCGCGCATCATTGAGGTTAGGTTATGCTTGCATGGCACTTGCAGCAACAACGAGTGCTTAAAACGTGCAACAAGTGCTGGGAAAACTGTAATACAATACGGCTTTTTATGAAATCCAGCCTCACATGCGAGATATCTTGGCTAAATCGTTTTTCTCGTCATGTACGGATGGGTAAGACAGGGTACTAAACCGTCTTACTATTAGATATGGTGTTTTTATATCAATTGCAAATATTAAACTCACCCCTTGACTGTTTAAACGCTGACCCGTGGCGGTGGGTGGCAGCATGCTCTCCACGCCCTGCATAATGACACTGGCTCCCAGGAACTTGTTGAGCAGAGCACGGGCCTCGCGATCCTCACTAGTATCTCCGGGCTCCTCCACTAAAAAATTAAAAGTTAAATTAAGATATTGCTGGAGGCAAGGAATGAGCTTTTGGATCCTCACCGTTATCCGCATTTCGCATACGCTCGAGAACATCGTCCACACTGGTCACCTGGCGCTGATCGGCACTGCTGTTGAGGAACGATCGAGTGTTGCTGGATCGGGTGGTGCTACTGATGTGGCTCTGATTTTGACGCATCTGTGGCGCCTCGATCACGCTGCACACCTCGTTGGACTCACTATCCTCCTCGGTCTCATCCTCATGCCTCACCAGCGATTGGGCGGTCGACGAGTGGGACGAATGGGTGGATGAGGAGGACTCTTTGCGTATGAACTTCTCGCTGAGCTCCTTCACCGATCCGCGACGCACATATCTGGCATCCTCCGGAAGCGATTGCTGCGCCTCCACCTTCTTGAACTCCCGCACCACTCGGGCATCCAATTCCGGTGGTGAGCTGTCGTCCTCATCCTGAAGCTGCTGCTTGATGGCTGCCAGTTCGTCAGCGTTGCTTGAGTATATCAGCTCCTTGCGCTCGTGACGAGGTGGTGACTTGTTGTCCGAGTAAAACTGCTCCTCGATCACAAAGCCTGTGACTTCTGGACGGAGAAAGTAATATATATATTGAATTAGATTGTCTATGCTATAGGGTCTACCCCCACTCACCTTGCTTGGTCTCACAGGGCTCATCTGCCGGTGGCGTCGACTTCTTCTTGAGAGCCCGAATCCCGAAGAGCGGCAGTCCGTTCTCGTCGGTGGGTCCCACACCATAACTGGAGGTGATCGAGTCCTCTTCACGCTGCTTGTTCCGGGTGTTCGTGATGCTGCTGGAGCTAGTGGTGGTGCTGGAACTGGTCAATGTGCGAGAGATCTTGCCGCTGCTCGAAGTGGTACTTGAAGTAGATCCCTTGCGTGTAGTACTTCCGTTGGTCTGAGGAGCGGGCGAATGACCCTTTAGCACCTTGGAGCGATCCGCCCAAATGGGACCTTGAGCGGGTTTGCTGGGAGCTCCGCGGGTGGTGCTACTAGTGGTGTCCTTGGTGGTTGTGGTGCTGCTCCTATCTTCGGGCGATTGTTTTCCCGGCGGACTAACGCGACGCTTCTGGGCGGGACTGGCACTTCTTTCCCTTGGCTTAACAGGAGGCTTGCCCTGGGGTGAAGTTTTTCCTGGCGTTGTTGATGTGGTGCTGTCCACCTGCTCCTGCATCCTCTGTTGTAACTGCCGGCGACTTGTGGTGGTGCTCCGAACTTCCTTGGTCTTTGTTTCAGCAGCGCCCGCTGGACTCTGATCCCGCTTCTTGGGAAGCGGGGAACTTTTACCCGGAGTTGTGCTCGTTGTAATCGTGGTGATGGTGGTAGTCGTGCCCGCATTGATCATGTTCTTTCGTATGAGACGCATCTGAGCTCGAATGCGACGACGCATTTCGTAGCTAGCCACTGTTTCCAAAAGCTTCTCCAGTCGCTGCAGATCGAAGATCTCCTCGATCTCTAGCTCCAAATCGGAGTCTTCATCTTTTCCCTTCAGTGACGACTTCCTTGGCTCATCTGCACCCCGCGATGGTGTCTTTCTGGGCACATCGAACTTCACGGCTGCGTTGGGATTGCGTGGCTCCACCGGAGAGTCATCCTCAACAGAGGACTTTCTGGAGTAGTGACTCTTGTTGATCTCCAGCGAATCGCGTCGAATGTGCTCCAGGGAGCTCTTCGTGTGATCCATGTACGAGGGACGTCGTCCAGTGGGCTCGGAATCCACTGGAGATTCCTGGGTCGGCTCAAACACATTCCGGCGGCTGGCTACATTACGACCAGTGGTGTTCGTCGTGTAGCTGGTGGTGATGCTCTTTTCTGTAAGGGATTCAATGGGTGTGATTTCGGGTTCGTCTGGGGTTGGGTTAGTTGGAGTCGGTTTAGGGGTAGTTGACTTGGTGGTGCTCGGGTGGCGGTGCTCAGTGGTGGTGGTGGTTGTGGTGGTCGTGTTCGAATTGGTGGAGGTGCGTCTACTGGGCGATCGGGAGGGAGATCGCGAAGGCGATCGCGATGACGTTGGGGACGGGCTCTTTCCCTGGGGCTTCTCGCTGATGTGGGACGGGGGCGCAGGTCCCACCACCTCCACGTCCACATCCACATCCTGGACCACCCATGATTGCTGACTGACTTGTTCCATTCGTTTGGAAATGCTAGTGGTCTTGGGTAGCGGCGATTGGGCAGGGGCAATGGCCGTGGGAGTGGTTTTTCTGGTTCCCGGCTTGGTCACATTGGTCACCTGATTTCTGTACGATCTCTTCTCTTCAGTAATCAAGCTGGTGCTCGGACTTGGTCGGCCACGATTTCCATTCATCTTAGTTGGTGAAGGCGTGGTGCTGGGCTTGCGTTCTGGAGTGCGCTGGCCAAAGACCGAGGGGCGATTGAGGATATCTTTCTGGCGCTTGAGCTCGATGGCCGTGGTGTGTGTCTTGGTCATCGGCAGAGGCTCATCATCGAATTCTTCTTCAGGGGAGAATTCTGGCTCTTCTTCGGATTGTCTAAGGGGTGCCTTGCGTGGCTCTTTTTGTGGAGCCTTCTTGGCGACTCTCTCTGGTTCCTCTTTGAGCTTTGTTTGAGCTTCCTTCTGGGGCACCTTGTGCTCTCTTTTGGTAACCCTTTCAGGTTCATCTTTGAGCTTGGTTAAAGGTTGCTTTTTCGGTTCCCAAGGGACATCTTTTTGGGACACCCTAGGCTCCCTTTGGGGTTGCTTCTTAGGCTCCCATTGTGACACTTTTTGTGGTAGCTTAGCCTGATATTTTGGAACCTTGGCAGGTTCTTCTTTGAGCTTGGTTTGTGGCTCTTTTTGGGGTACTTTCTTCGGACCCCGTTCTGGTTCTTCCTTGGAGTCCCTTCGTGTCTGCCTGGTTTCCTTAGTTTGCTGCTTGAATTCCCTTACGGTTTCCTTCTTGGTCACAGAATGACTTATTTCCTCCTCCGTGTCCACTTGGCTGGTTGGATATGCGTCCTCCACATCTGTATCCCGGTCCAGCTCTGGTTCCGATTCCTCATCCAACTCCCGCTCGGGCTCGCTCTGCCGGGAGATATGCCGCTCGATGTTGGCTACCAAGCGTGGTGACTTCTGCGGCATGGTGGGCGCCAATTTCTCTGCAGTGTCGATAAACTTGTGCACTTTCTGGGAGACACTCAGGGTACAATCGTCACGAAGAAGCTCCTCATCGATCTCCTCCAGCCCTGGTCGCTCGATTTCCGGTCGAGGTGAGAGCGAAGAAGGCCTGATTACATTCTCGGCAGTGCGCAAGAACTTGTCTACCTTCTGATTAATGCTAAGCAGACACTCGTCGTTCTCGGGAATCTTGGCGTGCGTGTCGAACTCCCTGTTGAATGGGGCAGAGACCTTCGGTTGCTTCACCTTTTCGGCTGAGTGAGTGAATCGGGAGACCTTCTCGTGGACACTCAACAGACTCTCGTCCGTATCGGGTGTATTTACGGGATAATCCAGGCTCTTGGGAGCCTCCACAGTGGGATTGTCAAGGATATCCACCTCTAGCCCATTTGAACTGCGCAACTCGGATATCTGACAGCCCACATAGGTTTGAGACTCCTCCTCGAAAATGGGAATATTTGTAACCTGTGGCTTGCGACGGGGCTCATCATCAGGCTCCTGCACCACATCCGGATAGCGGGGCTTTCCCGTTTCCACCTCCGCGGGTACGGGAGTTGGCACAATCCTATCCGGAGATGGTTCCCTAGAGCTCTTCGCCTGCTGGATGTCGATGATTACACCCTCGATATCGGTGGCTGTATTGATTCGCTGCTCGCTCAGATTGATCGTCTTGGTGGTGCAGCATTTGCTGGGTCTAGTCCTTTCTCCACCTGGCTTTAGGCTACTCATCTCGGGATGAGGCTTGCTGCCGCTCACCTTAATGATGTTCTCGCTGGTGGAGCGAGTGACCTTCTCGGTTTTATCGCGTCGAGTTACTCGGGGCACAGGGGCCGACTCCTTCCTCTCCGTTACCGGAAGTTTTCTTATCGGACTGGGAACGCCTGCGTTGGTACTTTGAGGTCGCCTCTCAGTTCTTGGGGATTTGGGAGCCGTGTGATCTATGATAATCTCCGTGTGCACGGAAATATTGCTAGATCGGCGCCGTTCGTTACTCACCCTCGAGGGGCTGGCATCTGGAGAGGTGGAGTCGCCATCGACGTCATCCTCTGGGTTTCGTGATTGGGCCGGAGTGGGGGTACGAGTCTGCTGCGGAGAAGTCTTTTGCTTGCGCGGCGAAGAACGAAGACGATCCTTAATGGAAGGCGAGCCATTGGTATCGCTGGGCTTACGACCCTGACGAGTTGTCGTTGTTGTAGTTGTAGTGGTTCGTGTCTCCTCCACCAAACTGTCCCGCTTGCGACCCGTCAGCGAATCCTTGCGAGGACTCTTTGCTGCTGGGAGCTTCGATTGTGGCTCCTTGGGCGCCATTGGTTGCTTTGTTTTGGTGGTGCGCGAATTGCGACGGTCGGTTTCCGTTTTTGTAGTGCTCACACCGTTCTTCTTCTTCGTCTCCGGTTCTGAGTCCTTTTCGGGCTCCGACTCAGTTTCTGGTACTCTCTCCGGCACCTTTTGTGCTGGCCTCGTGCCCTTTTTGGGCGTAGTCGGACTTGGAGTTCGTGGCCTCTGGCTGATTTTCTCCACTACGGTTTTTCCCTGGCAATCGATAATCTTTTCGGTCACAAAGCTGGACTCCAGCTTGGCCGGGATCTTTCTGCCAAAGGCCGGAGAGACTGAAGGAGAGGCGGTAGGAGACGGAGACTGTGAGTTCTTGGGAACTCTACGTTCAGGAGAAGGAGACCAGGTGGGTGTGGGAGATTTTGAACCCTGCTTGGTAATGACAATGGTGGTCTCTTCGTTAAGATTAATTGTCTCGGCATCCTCTTTAGGATTCCTTGGGCTCTCCTGAGGATATGCCGGTTTTTCTAGCTCCGTCGAATACCTGGGTCTGTCTTGCTCCTTTGTGGGATACCTGGAGGTTTCCTCATCTTTGGGACGAACAGGACTCTGTTGCTTCTTTGAAATTCCGGGAGAGTCTTGATCCTTTTTAGGAGCCTCTGGCTCCTTGTGAAATTTGGGCACTTCGTCGTCCTTTGGTGTCTTTTTCGAGGGAGTCAGCAAAATCTCCACATCCTCTGACTCGGTCACATCCACGAGGAGCTCCTCTTCCACCTTGATCGTGGGCTGCGTACGAACCACATATGTCTCGGTCACACGACGGGGCTTATCATCGTCATCATCATCAGGGCAATCTTCGATCTTAACTTGGATGGTCTCTATGGTGGTATGGGTAACATTCTCATCTTCCTGATTGTCGTTCGGTCGCTGGGTGAAAGTTCCCTGAGTATCGCCATCTTCCTCCATACCCAAAATTTGGCGACAGCGATCCTCAAAGGTCTCACGACGAGTCAAACCCTTCTTCCGATAGGTGGGCCCCTCTTTTTCTTCAGGCTGGGGTTCAGCTTCAGTGACCTTGGATGGAAATCCACCATCTGGACTTTCAATGGTCTCCTGCGGCTTCGTTTTCGGTTCATCAGTACCTGGGGCCTGGGGTTTCTTTTCGTAGGTCGGCTGATTTTGGTTATCTCGTTCGTTCGTTAGAAATTCTTCGTTTAAATTGTTGGTAGTTCGTTTTTGGGTAGTGGTTATGGTGCTGCGGAACATCTCCTCCTCTCGTCTTTGCTGGCTGGTTAGTTCCTTTTCCGGGCTTTGACGGGATTTTGGCGTAATCTCCTGGGGTAACTGCTTCTCGGGGCTTTGCCGAGGTGAAACACGGGGCAGTCCGGGAGCTTTCTCTGGCGTCTGGGCACGGGGTAATTGCTTCTCTGGACTTTGACGGGGAGAAGCACTAGATTGGCTTACTCCAGGAGTCTTCTCGGGACTCTGAGCACGGGGCAATTGCTTTTCGGGACTGTGACGGGGAGAGACTTGGGGCTGAGTCCATCCGGGAACCTTTTCAGGACTCTGGGCACGTGGCAACGGCTTATCGGATGGGCTAGACGACTTGAAGACTGGTTGCTCCTTCTCAGGACTTTGTCTGGGAGTTGCCCTAGGCTGTGGCTTCTCGGGACTCTGGGCCCTGGTCGATGGTTTGCCAGGACTCTGAGTCCTAGGCGTTGGGTTCGCAGACAACGTGGGCAAGCCCGGAGCTCCGCTCATATCTTCGATAAGGATCAGCTCGTCGATCGAGAGCTCTCGATTCTCCGGCTGAGAGACGCGACGACCCTCGAATGTCGTCTCCCGCTGCACCGGACGTGGCTCCACACTGGGCGACTTGGAGCTACGCCTCAACTGAGGCTCTGTTTCGTCGTGGGGCCTCCTCGTTGGGTGGGGCTTCTTGCTGGCTGCAACGGATCAGGGCATAAGACTGGGGGACGCAAGGCGCTACGTGATCTCTTCTACTTCCTTAACCGGTGGGTGTGCTAAGGTGTTCGTAAGTTGTGTCTACTTTGGCGAAGCCCTTGTTAATTGAGGTTAGGATTAGTTACAACTACGCTGGCAGCTCGGGGCTACGGGGTTAGGCAAATTCTACGATATTAGGCAGGCACTCAGGCACGCAGGCACGGTCTCAGGCAAATGGCAAATACACCCGTTAGTGGAAGCTCGAGAGGAAGAGAGGGGTTAGACTTGGAGTAGTAGAGTAGTAGGGCCGCAGATCTCTCTCTGCAACTCTGCAACCCATTTATATAGTTGGCTTCCCAGTTTGTGATTCAGTGCAATTTCAGTTTGTGTGTTGTGCTTGGTCAAGACATTGAACATTGAACATTTCAGAGTTGCGGTTTTGGTAAACAGTTTTCAAGTATATTTATTTGCAAAAAAATCCAAAAATAAAGAAGTATAGATAGCATAGTTAGGTGTACAGAGTTTCTTGATTTGTTTTTTTTTTTTTTTATTGATTTCTTTTGGCAATTGGTCGGGTAGTGGTTGAATTCAAGCCTTACCAGGGGTCCCTGAGCTCTCGGGCGTCTCGGGGCTTTCCCCCTCGTTTCCCAGCTGGTAATATTGACGTCGCACACAGGGTGCCTCTTCCACCACCTTGGTTGCCTCGTTAGCGCTCAGCTTCACCTTGCGGATCGGCTGGGAATCGGAATCAGGATCGGGTTTCTGGTTGTTTGCAGGTTGTTTCTGGTTGTTGGTGGTTGTTGTTTTGGTGGTGGTGGTGGTTAGTGTTGGTTCGTTGTTAATAGTAGGAGGAGTAGTTGGTGGCAGAGAGAATATATCGCCGGGCTTAGTGGTAGTATACGTATACTGTGATAGCTTGTTATCTGAAGGATATACATTCATATACATAGTTCATAGTTCCAATATTTATATAGCATTTATATTCATGTGGTTACAAATTTTTTTTTTTTTCTAAAAAGTCGTTAAACTTTCTTCGACTTTTTTCTCTAATTCGTACCTGGTGGTGCGGAACTGGCTGGTGGTGCTGAGGTGGGTGGTGCGGCGGCTGTGGGTGAAGCTGGTGCTGGACTGGGACTGGACTTGGTGGTGCTGCTAATGGTGGTCGTGGTGGTGATCACATTCCCTCCCGCCTTCGGGGTGGGCGACCTCGGCTCGCTGGGACCCCTAACCGGTGGCTTGGTGGCCTTGGTCTTGGTGGTGCTGCTGGTGGTGGTGCCACCCGTGTGCCTGGTCACCGTGGTCGAGCTGATCCTGCTCGACTCCGAAGGAGCCTGGCTGTCGTGGGAGCCCTCGCGCATTTCGCGACGGAAGGTGCGGTTCGAAGAGACGCTCGATCGCGGTGTCTGGTGGTGGTGCGAACCCACCGAGGTGGTGCTGTCCGCCGGCGAGCTGCTGCGCAGCGAGGCGGCAAAGGCCCGATGGGCGGCGTCCACCTCGCGCTCCTTCTGCAGCTGACGCCGCGTCAATGGCTCCGAAGTGGTGGTGGTCGTCTTGGTGGTGGTGGTGCTACCGCCAGTGGTGCTGGGACGCGATTGACTCGGCTTGCCGGCTGGTCCGCGAGGCGAGCTCACGCTGCCGTAATCCTCGCGTGGTTGAGATCGACGAGGACTTCCAGATCGGGGAGTGGAATGGGAGTGGGTGGGGCCATGGGGATGCTCCACCTGCGTCTCAATGATCCGCTCCGTGTTCGTCTTCCGATTGGCGCTCTGATTGCGACTCACCGTCTTGGAAGTCTGCAGCACCTCGCCATCGGGTTGATCGGGACGCGTGGTGCTGGTGGTTGTGCGCACCGAGGGGAAACCATGGGTGCTGAAATCCTCATCCACCGGCTGACGCCTGGTGGCAGGCTGTTCCCAGCTGGGCGATGGCGCCTCCCTAAGCTTCTGTGGTGACCTCTGCGACTGTGGGTAGTCATCGCCCACCACCTCCGTTTCGGTGGTGTGCTGTGAGCTCGACTGCTGCTTCACCTGGCGGCTCTTCTCGGAACGCACCACCACCACCTCTTCGCCGGCGGGGCCGGGTCTCTGGGAGGGATACTCCTGGGTGGGCTTGTTCGGACGCACCGAGGGGAAACCGTGGGTGCTGAAGTCCTTGGCCGGCGACTGTCGTGGCGAGTGGGTTGGAGCCGCATAGGAGGGTGTGGGTGCCTTTTGCACCACCCTGGACAGGGGCTGGCCACGATCATCGTACTCCTCCACCGTTTCCGAGGTGGTCTCCGTGGAGAAACGTCGGCTGGACTTCTTCACCGAGGAGAAGCTCTGCGACTCAGTCACGTGCTTCTGCTCCACATTGTCCACCACATCGCGAACCTGACTGTCCTGCACATCCTGTGCCCGTCGCTGATTGTGGGTTTGATTGTGGGTTTGGTTGTGGGTTTGGTTGTGGGTCTTGTTGTGGGTCTGGTTGTGGGTCTGGTTGTGGGTCTGGTTGTTGGTCTGCTTGTGGGTTGTCTGGCTCTGGCCTGGAGTCAGTTGCTCCGTCTCGTAGCGCTTGTTCTTGACAATGGTTCCGTCCGGCAGGCGCTTAACCGTGGTGATCATCTTGACATTCGGCTTGGGATACTCCACCGTGTTGGAGATGATCTCTCCGGGCTGCTCCATCAAGTGCTGGACATGGCGCTGATACTCCGGCGAGGCCTTGTCCATATCCACATAGCGCTTGTTCTCCTCGTAGTGCTGCTGGGTCTGGACGTTCCGGGTGCTGTTGCTCTGCTCGCGGCTCTCCGAGAATCGCTCCTCCTGGCGCTGCAGTTGCTCCTGCCGCTGGATCTGCTCCTGCCGCTGAAATTCCTCCTGGCGCTGCAGTTGCTCCTGGCGGATCCGTTGCTCCTGTCGCTCCTGTCGCTGCAGTTGCTCCTGAATGCGGTGCTCCTGGCGCCTCTGATCCTGCTCCCACTCCCGCTGATGCTGCTGCTGCTGCTGCTGCGGCTGCGGCTGCTGCTTGGGATGTGGCTTCTCCTGGCCATGGCTATCCAGCAGATAGCGCGGCTCGTCGCCGTACTCAACGGTGGACGAGGAGGACACCACCTTCGAGGAGGACGAGGTGGAGGTGGAGCTCATCTTCATCTCGGTGCGACCGCTGGACTCGTCACCGAAGACCACCGTCTCCTGGAGCTGGGTCTTCGAGCTGTCCGAGGCCTGCTTCACGAAGTTCTTGTCATCGCCCTGGTGCGAGGCACTCGAGCGCTGCTCGTTGCGACCTTTGAACTCGGCCAGGCCACCACCATTGAGCTTCTCCACGCCTGCGATTGTGTTGGGGGGTGTTCGTAGGTCGGAGGTCGGAGGTTGAAGGTTGAAGGTCGTTGGGTGGAAGGTCGAGTGGTGGACATGGACATACAGAACAAACAGAGTTGGGTTATACACAAAACTTCACCGACAAGGGACAAGTTGGTTAGGTTGGTTTAGACACCCACTGCAAACTCTGCCGATCGACTGGTTTGGCCCCTGACCTTTCAAGCCCCCTGATTGATCATTATCTTCTATTTACAACTGACAGATACTTTATATTATAGCCAATAAAGTGTTAGTTTTGAATAGCAATAACTTTTGGCAATAATTTCCAAAGCCAGTCAATCAGTAAACTCCCAGCAAGTGTCTCTTTTTGGGTCAGGTCAGCTTTGATGCTAGCCAGACAAAGGGGGCTACCACCAGGCAAACGAATCGGGACTCACCGTCTGTTTTGGCCAGAGTTTCGGTGCGATAGGCCCGTCCATCGGGGCTGACCTCCGAGGAGGTCTGCACATCCCAGCCGGTGGTGTTCGGCTGGCTGAGCGTCATCGAATGGAAGCGCAGCTCGTGGGTGGGACTGGTCGAGTCGCGGACCTCCTTCGACTTGAGGCTCTGGAAGTTCTGGTCGAGCAGGGCATCGCCGTGGCTGGTGGCCAACGGATCCTTGCCCGCATATCCGGCCAGCGTGTTCACGTTGCCATGTCCGTTTCCGTTTCCGTTGGGCTCCGACATTGGGTCCGCTTCGTGCCTATAGAGGTTGCAAAGTCGCGACTCGCGCAGCTTATAGAGATGCGAACGGATCTGCTTCTTGCGCTCGCTGTCCTCGGACTGCTGCCACTGAAAAGGATATGAACATAAAAATAATCCATTATAATCTGCAAAATGGTATAGGTATAAGGGCAGCAAAAAGATTATTTTCCACTGTATATATGTGTTCTCTTTTAATGTAGATCACCCATTTTGTGTATCTCTAGATACAGCCGTCCTTGGGCCAATTAAGCCAAGTGAACTCGTGCTCAAGTGGAGTCCAAGTGGAGTGCAGGGAGCCCACGCTCGTCGCTTCCAGCGGTTTGGATCGCCTTTTATGGCGCCCCGGGCCACTAACAATTAGCCGGTCAGCCAACACAACAACTGCAGCCCGCCATCGACTGACTCAGTCACTCTCCTTATAGACAGAGATCGAATCGAGTTGAATCGAATCGAGTCGAGTCGGTCTTCTAGCCAGGGAAATGATGATGATAAAGATGACGCCCCCAATAAGTTCTCGGATTTCAATGGCAGAAGCAGCCGATGACCAAAAATGGCCGGGATTAGCGTAAAGTCAACAAATTGAATGATTCAAACAAAGGAAATGCCTGATAGAGATTGTTTTTCAATATAAATATTGATCCATTCCCTTTTCTATAAAGAATGATACATCATAAGGTTATGACCAAAAAACCAAGATTCGATGACAGTAAATCTAGTTCAATTATTCAAACGAAGGAAATGACCGAAAGAGATTGTTTTTTAATATAAATATTGATCCATTCCCTTTTCTATAAAAATTAATACATCACAAGGTTATGACCAACAAAGAATCGATGACAGTAAATCTAGTTTCTCTTTGGTTTTCAATATAAATATTGATCATATACCTTTGCTATAAAGAATAACACATTATAAGGTTATGAGCCATCTTGGCTTATCGAAAACAAACAAAGAATCGATGAAAGGCATACGAACCGAGTAAATCTAATTTCAGTTTACGGGAATTCGCTCCACTTACTACCCTTTTCTATGAAAGTCTTGGGAGGGGGACTCTCGCATAGTTCACTTATCGGAATCGAATCGAATCGAAATCGGGTGCTGACGTTTCAGCTTATAAATAAAACATGGAACAATTCCGACTGACCGATAAGCGGATCGTATTGGCCACAACAAAGGGTTCGTATATGATCGTATTTGTTTAAACAATAATCTAGAAAGGTGGCAGACTTTATAGAGGGAGCGGGAGCGAGGTAGCGATCACAATATACTTAGTTAGCAAACAAATTGAGTGAAGTTGAAGCGGTGATATCACCCCACCTCAACACGACCAGTTTCGCTTTAGCGGAAAACATGTCAAATAACATTTGTATTAACAATAATGACACCTCGATCTCCATGCAGAGTGGGTGTGTGAGTGAGTTGGCTTTGCTAACTGTTTAATTTTAGCCAAACTGAGGCCACATGACAGACAAATGGGAAACTTCCTAAAACCAGATGGAACTCTATTTGCAGGGAGGGAGTGTAGGAAATGGAAAAATGAATAATTCGCAGAATAATAGTTAAGATCAGGCATTAAATATTACGATGAATGGCAAGGTGAAAATAGGAAGTGAAATTATTCATAGAGATGGGATCCCAAGATCAAGATCTTAATCGCTATGGGATTTATTATTATTTTGAATAATATAGTTAAGATCATAACTTGAACTTCTCATGACCAGATGGTCTATCATGAAGTTCCTTTTTAATTAGATCAGCTGGAGATTATAGCTATTAATGTCAGAGATTTATGGTCTCTCGTAGTTCCCTGGTTATTAGCGAGATCTCGTATTTGCGGAATCCCCGATGATTGATAGCGAAGTTGGTGCTTTCTTTTCTGACAAAACGGAACGACAGATGGCGCTGCCATTACTTTCAGCGCTTTCACTCGCCCAAATCAACAGATTCGAATTGACAAAATAAAACAAAATGCGCGAAATCACAGAGCGATACATCTAAGTGTGTGTGTGTTTTTGTGTGTCTGTGCAAAAAGTTTGCGACTTGGCTTTGTTTGTTTGTTTGGCCGCTTGTTTGCTTGTGTGTGATTTTTTTTTTCAAGAACTGGTCGCGTGGTCGCAGTCTAGACCTGCGTCTTAAAACGCCTCTGCTTGCGCCGCTGCCACAGCCTCTGCTCCTCTCAGTGCACTGAAAACAATTTTCAGCCTAATAATTGCAAAGCAAAAAGATCTGCCAAGAGATCCTTAACTAAGTGTCTATTAATGATCTAGAGATTTTAATATTATCTGTAGACTAAAATAGATATTTCTCCAAAGATTTCATAGTTAGTAGGATTAAGATAGTACTATATGATCCTTAGATGGATCTAATACCATATGATATTTAGTACTTTAAAATCCATTTATATTAAAATCTTTATAGAGACTAAAATATATTAAAATAAAAGGTATTGTTTAATATACCTAAGAAGATAAGATATACCTGAGTACCTAAGAAAACATGTTCAAGAAATATAGACCTATAGATAGATCCTTTTGAACTTTTTAATGCTCAAAGGGCATTATCAAAACTCTAGAGATTTCAGTGGTATTTCAAAATAATATCTATGTATCTTTGAAATACACAATCAACCCATATTATAAGTTTCAATGAAACAATACAGGGTTTTTCTTAGTGTAACTCTGCGCCTGTCTCTCTGCCTCAATGACGTAATTTCTAAAAGTACCGGGCCGTGATAACCAGTTGAAGATGAAGAAGAAGAAGCTGATTTCGCACCTCTGCAGCGACGCCGGCAGCGGCAACCTGTTGGCGTCGACGTCGACTGCGACGCAACTGCGACGCGACTGCGAACCTAATGATGGGATGGACCGCTCTTCCCTCTCGCTCTTCGCCGCTCTCCCCCTCTCTCTCGCTCTCTCTGTTGCTGTCTCTTTCTCTGGATGACGTGACGTGCGAGATTTCGTTGATGTGCGAATGCTGATAAATTATTTTGAAGTTTTTTCGCTTTTTAGCTGTTTTTGTTTTTTTCATTTTTCATTTGTTTAGCTGTCGTGTCAGCAACGTTGACCTCCAACTTTGTTTTCTGTTTTTTTTTTTTCATTTTGCGCCAAAAAATGTTTTTGTTATTGAAATTAAACTTTATTAAAACTTAATTGAGAGGAAATCAAGAGAGAGCAAAGGAGATCTAAAAAAGAGAAGGTCGCGGGGTCACCCCAGGCAATCCCACTTAGCCGGTGCCCACTGTACAGGTAAACCTTGGCGGTGATTAGCTCATGACCAAATGCTTCCTCATTTAATTGCCCATCAATCGAGATAAGACAAGAAATATTAAGAAAATGGCAGATAGTAAGCGTTTAAAAATAATACGTATTTTACAGAATATTTCCCTGTAGATAGGAGCTCCATATATTAATCAGGTTTAGTGATAGTGGCAGAGAAATGTACGAAGTGAAACGTGCAAAATAAAAATGCAGTTTAATGAAACCTTATCACTTGACTGAAAATGTAGTGAGATATATTAAGATTTATAAATTTACCAACGAGTTATTCTACAAAGATTCGATTTTACAAGATTAAAGAACATACTAGCCATTGATATTATATATCACTCATATGCTAGACTGCTTCTAAAATAATATGTCCGATTTTTTAAAAGCCTTTTAAAATCAAAAAAATTCCTGGGTTAAATATAAATAATTGTTTACCATATAAGGCAATATAAATAATTTGTAAGCTACTATAATATATGGAGCTTTTCAAAACACTCAAAACATTCCACTCAGAAATGCAACTTATTATTAAACAAAATAATGGAAAGATTTCAATAGTTAAGAGGCAAATAAAAAAATATTGCTTCTGAATAGTATAAGATCCAAATTTAATAAAATATTAGGGATTTCCATTTTAAAAGGTCTTTCAATCTAGTTCTTAACAGATGCTAACAGATTGTAATCAAATGCTATACCTTAAAGGTACCTTAAACACTCAAACCATTCCACTGAGAAAATCAACTTATTATTAAACAAAATAATGGTAAGATATTTGCTTTAATAGTTAAGAGGTAAGTTAAATATATCTGAATAATATAAGATCCAAAATTAATAAAATATTAAGGATTTCCATCTTAAAAGGTCTATTAATCTGAATTTTAAACACACTTTGCTAACAGACTGTAATCAAATTCTATACCTTAAAGGTATGGAGGTGTTTTTTCAGTACCAGAGAGCGTAAAGCACTACAATCAGCTCTACGAAATTGCTTTGCACTTTGCTGCCGGCGTTAATTGCCGTCACTTGCTGTGTATATTTTGCTTTTCGTTTTTTATGGCAATTTCGATTTCAATTTCGCTACAATTCCGATTCCCCTTCAATCTCTACTGTGTGCATATGCATATTAAAGTGACCTAATTGCCACTGCCGCCCAATTGCGATCCGAATCTAGAGAATATAGAGTATATAGAAGATGGAATCTAGAGTCTAGAATTTTTGAATTGTGTCATTTTCGGTCGACGGAGGCAGCGAAGTCGACCGAGCGATCAAAACATGTTTATGTTTGCTTTCGTGGACTTATTTGTGTTTTCGGTTTCGCTGTTAATTGTTTGCTTCTTATTTTGGGTATGACATCGCCCCAGGTGAATAAAACATGGCTCCATAAAACCCCAGCCGAGTTCTAAAAGTGGAGCACTTTCGTGGGCCGTCGCTTGCATATAAAAGAGCCCAGTTAACTGGACCCACATTAGCCGGTCTTCACTGTGCTGTGCCATGGGAAAACGTTAAAAAATAACTCAATTTTCGGTCTTGGGTCTTTCGGTTTCGGCATTTTGATCGATGGACAGCTGTCAAACGGTTAAGCGTGTGGGAAATTATAATGCAAGCTTGGATCCATAGGTGATATATAGCCGGCAATCGTCACCATATCGGTGGGGTCGAGCAAAAACTCGGTTTTCGTATAAATCTTAAGCCCAAAATGATCTCATACACGAAATCGGAATGGGGGGGGGGGGGGTATATTTATGCATAACGTATATTTCAGACAATTATCGGAGCCACAGTCATTAGTGCAGGTGGAGTTTTTTTGTTTCGCAGCCGGAAAATCATTTGTTTTCTCGATATATAGTTTGCTTAATTTCAAGTCAAGGTCTTGTGATCCCCAGATAATTAAACTAACTTGTACCTGAAGTTCATTCGATAGTTGGCTGAGAATTTTGCTTAAGGCCATAAGATACTCGCTTGATTTTTGATTTTATTATAAGTTCATCAAGTTTTGAGAGCTTTAGACTCTCAGAAATCATAATTCCTAGGATGGAGTTCTGAGTTGGGACTCATAAATGAAGAAACTTTTTCATCGCACCTAAGCCCAAAGATCATTACGATTTTAAATAACTTTACCGAAAGTACTGTTTATAGAAAGTGAATCTTGAGTAGGTTCTGGTGTAAAGTAGTCTTCATTTGAGATATTTACTTGATATTCCAGAGATCCCAAACAAACTATACACTCAAGATAAACACACTTTATAGGAGTCATTTTTCGCAACAGATGGTGTTTTTGCAGTCGGCCCCGACCTTCCTTATAAAGAGATTTCCCCGGTGATACCGCAAAAAAGTTTTGCATATTGAGTACGTTGAAGATTTATCAGAACATCTATCTCCGACAATGGGAGCAATTACCATGGCTAATTACAGTGGGGGCCCCGCTCCCCGAAAAAAAATCCCTTTCGGCTGTGATCTGGTTTCGTGAGTGGAAAAGTGGAAAAGCGTAAGAGCGTAGAACAGTTACCAAGGCCAACGGCCCACGGCGGTGTAAACTTGTTCGCCAGTAATTAGATTCACTCCCGATTTGCATATACACCGTGGTTCGTACGTATCGTATCGTATATATCGTATATATCTCCCTCTTCGTATAACTCTTTATATTTAATCACGCCCCCGCCCTTGTCAGCTGTTCTAGTTGGGATCTTCGATCAACTGGCGACGAAAACCCACAAGCTGAGCACTAATTCCCCGATAAGATCCGTTTGTTTGTTTACAAGCCACTTGACGCAGTTACAGATACAGCTTGAGATAGATAAATAGGTGTAGAAATAGGTACAGGTAGCACTCGCTAATTAGCAGGCGTTGGGTCTCTTATAACCTTTTCAAGAAACCCCAACATTGTGCCAATCTATTAGAAACTAGGAGTGATAATTGCATAGTTATACATATTTTTGGGAGCTATTATATTATTTTAAAGAGATTTTACTAACAGCAAAGTGCATTTTACTGAAGAATTCGCGTAGTTAAACGCATTGCAATGTCATTTTCTGATCAAGAAACCCCAACATTGTGCCAATCTATTAGAAACTAGGGGTGATAATTGCATAGTTATACATATTTTTGGGAGCTATTATATTATTTTAAAGAGATTTTATTAAAAGCAAAAAGCATTTTACTGAAGAATTCGCGTAGTTAAACGCATTGCAATGTAATTTTCCGATAATTTGAATTAAAAATGCCTCTATAAGGACTACTGAATTGCACTTGACCATTTTCCCACGCAACAAGAAAGTGTGCAATGAGTTTCAACCACCGCAATTACTGTCACTATCGATTGTGCTCCTTGAATAATAAATTGTGGGGGTGTCTTGAACCAAATCGTTCGACCTTAAGTCGGTTAGACCTCTCTGTAGGATTTGCATTATGGCCAACGATGACTGTATTATACAGATGTACAGATATAGCTACAGTTACTGACTAACTGTTATGCAAAGACTGCGGAAAAAGGTCGAGCTAAACTGTGCGAAAGTGTGAAAGTTATGCGAAGACGGGCCAAAGAGCGAAAGAGACGGGGCTCGGGGAGGTGAAAGAGAGGGCTTTATGGCCTGTTCGCAGCTTCTTTTACGTTTTATTCCCCGTATTCTGGTCGAAATGACAGAAAATTACCTCAGGTAAAAAAGAATTTATATTCCTTTTTTTTTGATTGGGGAATTCTTCTCCTTGCCGCGGTTTTTTTTTTTTTTGTTAGTGGAGTTTTTTGTATTTCGTTGAGTTGTTGTCGCACCGGCAAAAAAGAGCACGTAAAAAACACTTGGTGGCAAGAGGTGTGACTAATCCTGTGGGGTGCTCCCTTCTTTTTTTTTGTGAGTTTTGTGCGTTTAATAAATAAATAATAGTTTGAAAAAAAAAAAATAAGCGGTCGTTGTTGTTTGGGTAGTTGTTGTTTTTCACGGAGCGTCGGCACGTTGCAATCGATCGAGCACCAAAATCAGACTGAGGTTTCCAATCAGAATCAAAGCCGCCTAAAGTGGCCGCTGCCGCTTAGGCGCTGTCGTCACCGGCGGACGACGTCGACAGCGACGCCGGCAGCGAGCCGAGATATGACCGAATACGAAAAAGCGACGAATACGAAGATGACGCGACCGCCCAGCCGCACAGTGGGACAAAACGATCGGATCAGCCATCAAAACTGATGGCTAGTAAGTATATGTATGTACACAGAGTGAAATAATGAGGTACATTGTTCTTGATTTGAGAACATTCGTTCTTAAAAACATTTTGGTATCAATTATCTCAATATTAAAACAAAATGGTGATTGGCTCAGCCATCAAAACTGATGGTACATATAAGTAAGCTAGTATATGTACACAAAGTGAAAAATTCAAGTACATTGTTCTTGATTTGAGAACATTCGTTCTTAAACACCGTTTAAGTACATTTTGGTATCAATTATCCCAATATTAGAACAAAATGGTGGGAAGAGAAATGTTAAATTGAGTTTATTTAACAACTAATAGTTTAGTAGTTGAGATATACAATTTAAATACCGCCAATTCATCTTGATGTAAGCGCAATGAGAACATTTTCATCTTTAAAAATTTCGTTCTCTTTTTAAGAACAGTCTGAAATCAGATTAAAACGTCTGGATTCTCTGTGTGTAGTTACCACAGCTATACAGTGCATTTAAAGAACTGGTACAATTTAAAACACCATGAAAGGTAGTTTTCCTTCAAACGAGAAATAAATAAAAACAATCCCTACTCTAGGAACCAAAAAACGGTAACTTATGTAGTTACATTAGCTACTCATGTGCTTTTATAAGAGTAACCACAGCGATTTGTGAAGTTTGGGGTCACCAACTCAACATCAACTAGTAAAATTCAAGATTAAATTTCGAGACTTGGATATCGATTGCAATTGCAATTACTTAAGTAATGCTTTGTGGAAGTATTAATGGTAACCAAGCACAATCGGTCACCAACTTCGCCAAAACAAATAACATATACTAATCATAATAAAACGCAGAAGAGTTTGACAAAGAGCCCTTCAATAAAATGTAGGCATGTAATATTTGTGTGCATTGCTCATTCGCTGCGATTGCACCGAAACGTGTTCGATTTCGGGCTTTTGTGCAAAGAATCCGTGTCCGTGCGGATCGGCAATAATAAATCACTCGATCGTCGACCGGAGGTGGGTGTCATTGTTGCAGTATGTTAATAAACACCTTTAGCTCTTTTTTTGTCATTTTAAGTCGAAACTATTTTCAGCGTTTTTGGAAAGCATTCGAGCCGCTGGCGCCCACCATTCCTATTCCTATATTCCAATCGAATCGTTACGTTTTTGTATTCAATCGGGCGCCAAAAATTACTCATCGACGTTGGCGCAGACGTTGCGCAGACGCAGACGTCGTGACTAGACGGTCGTTCCAATTCACCCCACTGTCCAGCGTCTGGTTTTGTGGCCCACTGTCCACTGGCCACTGACCACTGACCATTGGCCACTTGCTGCATTTGGCCATTTGCCATACGCGGGTGTTTTATTTATTTATTCTGCTCTTTTTTATTTTCATTGCTCCGTGTGTGCCAATTCAACTTTGGCTCACTGATTTATTCAGCAGTCGACGGCTGGCGACCCACGCGATTTTTTCAACTCGGGCCTGAATCGAAACGAATTGACTCGAATCGAACTCAAACTCGAAGCTGAATTGAATCGCCCCATGGCCAAGAGACGCGGAACGTGGCCAACCAACGCGGCTTTCTGGGGTTTTGTTTTATTCTGAGTCTGAGATCTGATCTGCCAGGGATGCACATGCCCCATACTTCAGGCACTCCATATCATATTCTCTAAATATTAGACACCTAATATCATTTTTGACATTAGAACAGTACTAACTAAAGAGATATTTTGGGTGGTTCTAACGTTTTTAAGACTCTTCCCTTGACTAATGACATATAATTTTAAATTTAGCTATCAAACGGAGTGTATGTATTGGCTTCACTCGTTAAATTCAAATAAATTTCATTTGATAAGATAGGCGAGTGTTTTTAAATTGCCTGGCATATGATAAGATTTAATGACAAATCATCGCTTTGATTGCTATTTATATTCATTGGCATTCAAGCTGCTGTCTAAACACCTCTGCAATTTGTTATCGCCGCCACACTCTTGTAATTTATGGGCATTTTAAAATTAGTTTAGGCCTAATTTATATGTTAAATTAAATGTAAACATTAAATGTATACATTAGTATAATTGGTTAAGAAACGGCTTAGGGAATCTTATGTTTTAGAGATATTTATAAATATTTATACTTGGTTAGCCATCCCTGGTCAAGGAGGAAAGGAGAACAGATGGCAGGGTAAAAGAGAAAGGAGGGGGAGGGGGTGGGGGAGGGGGAGGGGGAGCAGGCCATCAGCGGTCAGCGGGCTCAGAGGCCAAAGCTGAAATTGATTCATGGCCAATGAGTCATCATCGCAGGCTTTTTATCAGCCTCCGTCGCAGTCGCAGCGCAGTCGCAGCCTCTCAATTTGTCTCTCTCTCTCTCTCTATCTCTCTGTCTTTCTATCCCTCTCTTTCTATCACTCACTCTCCATCTCTCTCTCTCCCTCCATCCCCGGCTGCGTGGGCTCTCGATCGTCTGATGCTGCTTCTTCTTTCGTCTGGTGATTTTCCTCATACCCTCTATAAAGGTATGGTATTATAGACCAATATTAAGGATCCAGGCAAGATCATTGGGATATATTAATATTTTAATAGTGATCTGAAAAAACCAGCTTAGAGAAAAAGTATTAGCTTAACTTCCATAATGATCCTAAAGATCAAAGGATCAGTTGATATCAATCTTTTTGTATGGTCACCTTATAAAAGCAGTTTCCAATCCCAGACCCCATATCATTTTCAATTATAATATAATGTTTATTAAGTTCTTTTGTGAGATTATTAATCTCAGAATGGTACTGAGGTTTTCAAAAATAATATAATTCTACAAGCTACAAGGTAGCCTATAAAAGGGTATTCTAAAAACGAAGTAACTAACCCATCTTGCCCGCCGCTCTTCTTCACTAATGCAGATAGATAGATCATTTATTTGGCCAGATCCCCAATGCGACATCGTCATCGTTTTTCCATTGACTTTTCTAACGACTTTTTAACGATTATTGCAAATGTCTGAGCCAAGTCAGCGACTAGCGGCCCACGCTGCCAACTGAGCTACAGTGGGCAACCCCATAAATGACCCAATTTGGCCAGGTTGAACCGGGTTGGGTTTGGCTTGGATGCGACTGACTAACCGAATGAGTGGATCTCTGGCCATGGATGGTCTGGATCGCTTCTGGCCAGTTCTCGAAAGTGTCGTCTGGGGAAAACAGGGCTTTAAAGGCAATGCCCGCTGGCAATAAGCTGGGAACGGGCCAGATGTTGGGCCATTGAAATCTTAAAAGCTTTAAGGATTTTTGAGGCATAAGATATAAAATCAAGATGCTAAGAAATGCCCAAAATCCACATTCTCCACCCCAAAACTTACCATTTTCCTCAGCAATTCCTCATTTTGTATATCACCCAGATCGCATTCCACCTCCATGGCAAAGATGGCTGTAAATAAAAGTAAATAAACATTACTAATGATAGTACCAGCCTATATAAGATTACTTCCATAGAGGGTGGCCAATGGTTAGAGATTTTTTGTTTCGGCGATGATGCAATTTTTTCGCTGCACATTTCTCATGTTGATTTATTTGATGATTATAATTTGTCGCCGCTGCCTGGGGCTACGCAAGTTAACTGAGTAATATCAGTTGCCATCGATCATGATCAGTGTTATGGGCACTGCGAACGAGGCGAGCCAGAATCGGATTGCATTCGATTGGATTGGATGGCATCGAGTAGAGTCGAGAATCGAGAATCGAGAATCGCCCAGAATCGGTCAGATCCCCACACCCCAACGAGTTGTGACATTTCCCCCGTAAATGGCCAACTTCAAACATGGACAGCAGCGGCATATACATAAAATTCGAAAAACAATCGCACAAATGACAGAGCCAAGTGCATCGCCTCTACACGGAGCAAAAATTATGATCTTATAAAGTCCTAATTTGAAAATTGAAATTTGATGTACAATACATTTTTAAAATGAAACTTATTTTGTTTTAATATTTTTTACTACATCACTAGTAGTTTCTAAAGAAAAAGATTGGATGGTAATATGTAAGTAAAATGCACTACTAGTTTTTTTAGTTTTTCTAGAGATGGTTCCGATTTAGTAAACATCGGTTTTTAATAAATTATTAAAGCAAATAAAATTAAATTAAAAAGTCCCAAATTTTAAATTGAAATTTGATAATGTGTTGTACATTTTTAAAATGAAACCTATTTTGTTTTAATATTTTTTACTACATCACTACTAGTTTTTCTATATTACTAGAGCTTTCTGTGGTTCCAAGTTTCCAAACATCGTTTCTAAAAAACATTCAATGGTAAAAGGTAAGTAAAATTCCTTACTAGTTCTTTTGTTTTTTTAGAGATGGATCCGATTTAGTAAACATCGGTTTTTAATACATTATTAAAGCAAATAAAATTAAATTGAATGCAATATTTTCTTCTTGTGCATTTCAGTTGCCAGCTTGATTAGCACGGCCGCAACATTTTGGCTTCGCTTTTGGTTAGCATCAACGGGCTCGGTCAACTGGCAATGCATCCAAAAGGGGCGGTTGGCAGGGGGGGGAGGGGCTTCGCCGGGAAAAAGCTCGGCCAAAAGCCAAACAAGTTCAAAACCACAATTGGGCAAACACTCGTTGGCCCCTGAGCCCCATTCAATCGAGCAATTGAACTTGAAAACCGAGCCAGCTTGAAAGAGAGCACCTTACGATTGATCATTGGTTGGCAGGGGGGAAGGGGTCTGGATGGGACAGGTGGAAAAGTCTGGTCAGGTTAGCAGCCCCCTGCTCAAAATTGTCAAGCAACAATGTCTCAATGAATTCACCTGAGTGATACAATATTTTCTCATTTTTAAGGAATTTAAGTAGTTGTTGCATTGAAAAGTAGTCTACAAATCCCAAGTTAGCCACACAAAGGCTTCCTACTATTTTTGTAAACTTAAAATCAAAACAATACCATTCTTCTACATCATAATGTACATATATCAATTTTCAAAAATTTGAATCGAGTATATTTCCAAATATGCATGTTTTAAACCATAATACTAATCCTCCCCTTCAGCCATAACAATTAAAACACAATAAGCTAATCCAACACAAATCAAAGCTTTTAGACTTCAGGTGAACATCCATTTAACGCATTTATGGGTCATCCATCATAACAGTGGTCCAATAAAGATATGTCCGGCCGACCAAAAGATACACTTTGAATGTCATACCGTATACAAATCGCGTGGGCTGGCGTGTGGCCAATGCCCTAAGAACGCCGATCGGCGATCTCATAAATTCATAAATTACCAAAACGGCAAAACGAAACCGTCGTATTTTGCTGTTGGCCAATTAAAAGCCGTTTTATTATCGAAAACCATCGGTTTTGGTCAGCAAAGATTTATGGCAACCGAACTAAGATATAGATAGATTCAAATTCCCTACCATTAAAATCAGGATTTAGATTAAGGTTGAAAATACTCTATTTTTTGCTGTTTTTCCATCGTAGTTTGACCAAATCAAGGCGTACAGCTAAGTGATCTACCTTTTTGAGCAGCTGATAACCTACGCTAACAATCCCCATCACATTCCGGGAAACTAATTTTTTGACCAATTTTTTCAATTTTTGAAAGGGGTTATCTGACTTTTATTTTTATTTTGACAGACAAAAAACTGAAATTATATGGCAAAAAATGCAAGACTCAGATTTTTGTCAAAAATGCGAAATTTTTTTTCGGTTTTTCAATCGTAGTTTATCCAAATCAAGGCGTACAGCTAAAAGACCAACTGTTTTGAGCAGCTTGCTAGATATGCAAACGATCCCTATTACTTCAAGGAAAATTAATTTGTTGACCAATTTTTTCATTTTTTTTTTTTTTGCGAAAAATGGGAAAATAAAAAATTTCTAGGTTTAAATGCCAGTCGATTGGAATTTTAATTACGAGCTCAACGAGATATAACATTCCTCATTCGGACTAGTGGTTGCATTCTGCCAGCCAAAAGAGTGATTTTTTAAGGCCAAAAATACGGACTCGGAGTTTAGTCAAAAAAAGTCACAATTTGTTGCAGTTTTTCCATCGTATTTTGACCAAATCAAGGCGTACAGCTGAGAGACCTACTGTTTTGAGCAGCTGACAACCTATGCTAACGATCCCTATCATTTTAAATGAAATTTATTTTTTGACCAAATTTCGCATTTTTTGTAAGGGGTTACATCATGTTTTTTTGCTAAAAATGGGAAAAAAAAAATTCCTGGGTTTGAATGCCAGTCTATTGGAATTTTAATTAGGAGATCAACAAGGTATAATATTCCTCATTCTGACTAGTGGTTGCATTATGCCAGCCAAAAGAGTGATTTTTTATGGCCGAAAATAAGGATTCGCATTTTAGTCAAAAAAGATAAATTTTTTTGCAATTTTTTCTTTGTATTTTGACCAAATCAAGGCGTACAGCCTTTTGAGCAGATAACAACCTATTCTAACAATCCCCAACACTTTCCGGAATAGAAACTTGTTTACCAATTTTCGCCTTTTTCCTTGTGAGTTACAACATGTTCTTTGGCGAAATATGACCAAAATGGACCTGGATTAAAATGAATATTTCAGAAAAAAACCTTTAAAAATTGAGAAACATGCATATCAGGAAAATCTTGCGCAATGCTGATTCATAGACTTTAGCCATTGAACTACTGTCACGTATGCGTAATATCCAAATAAGACGCCACTAGATGGCGCCAGGCGGCAGGAAAACCGCAGAAATCACCGCAGAACTGTTAGAATTCCTCCCCCAACATTGTAGTCAATCTTAAGTCTCGGCCACCCTCCAAACACGAGTGTACACCTTCACCATATCTGTACAACCTGAGTAATTGTGCTCACCTGTTGCTGCTGCTGCTGTTTTGTTCAGCTTTTTATCAGAGAGACGTCGACTTCGAGGCTTTTGTAATTTTAGACGAGACGAGAACGAGCAACAAACGTATGTATTTTTGTGTACTTGGCAAATGTTTAAACAGTAAATAGTTTAATTTACGGAAAGATCAAGTTGCGGCTGGCTCTCCGGCGAAAAGTTGTCAGCGACTTGCGCGCGGTTAAAAACGCGGGCGCAGCCTTTTTTCCGCACTCTGCGATTGTTTGATTGATTTGCGGTTTATTTACTTGTTGATGTCACATGCGCCGATGAAATACAGATATTCAAAAAAAATATATATGTTCTTTAAACAAATATATCAAAAATAAACACTGGCATATATCAAATACCATAAAACAGTCAAAAAAAAATTGAAAACACTTTAAAAAGAGAATTTTTCGAACGTTCGAAGTACGGGTTGTGCGGCAAGAAAAAGGGGCGGAGGGCTGAGGGGCGTGGCTGATGCGGTTGGCACGAGCGGAGGCTCTTGACTGATTGCAAGCCGCTGTTGTTGCCGCATTTAGGCGCGGGCTCTCTCGGCCGCCCAAAACGCCGGCGTCGACGCAACTGCCACTGCAACGCTCTCTACACTCGGAAAATGGAACTTAAATTTCGAAAAATTACCATAACTGGGATGAGAACGTATTCCAAAAATAAAAAACTTAAACAGTTGAAGCTCTAAAATAAAGATTCCCAATTGGTTTGTTAGAAAACCATTGCATACTTTCTGGCGCCATACTAACGCGAATTCTTGAGGAAAACTACTAAAACTTGTCCTATGACTTTTAAAATTCTATCGATATGTGAGGGGGATTTGGAAGAACCTAAGTTTTGTCTAAGGTAGGATATCGGTTAAGCAGTAGTAGCCTTTCATAATCTTACAAGAATCGATATATCCAAAACCTCAACCCTTGGAGTATCGATATGAACTTTGGGTTGTGAGGGGGATTTGGAAGTACCTAAGTTTTGTCTAAGGTAACCGATATCCTACGGTTAGGCAGTAGTAGCTTTTCATAATCTTACAAGAATCGAAATATCCAAAACCTCATCTCTTGGTACTTCAAAGAGTATCGGTAAGAACTTTGGGATGTGAGTGGGATTTTGAAGAACACAAGTTTTGGTTAAGATCAGATATCCATTATCCTTATCCCTTGGTATTCCAATGAGTATAAACAATATGTTGGATTTTTTTCAGTATATACATATCTCTTTACCTCAGCTCATCCCTTGGTATTCCAAAGAGTATCGATATGAACTTTGGGATGTGAGTGGGATTTGGAAGAACACAAGTTTGGCTTAAGATCAGATATCCATAAGGCAGTAGTAGCTTAAGAGTATTAAATCTGTGCCTAACCTTAGCCCTTGGTATTCAAAGGAGTATAAACTATATGTTGGATTTCTTTCAGTATATATCTCTTTACCTCAGCTGATCCTGAGAGATAAGGAAAGTGAGAGCGCGCGAGAGAGCGACAGAACTTGATAATCCCTGCTCATTTGCATGACTAATGACCACTGGGCGTGCAAGTGGGAGGGGCATAGTGGAAATACAGGAACATGGATAAAAAAATTATAAAAAAAACAAGAACATAAACAGGAACAAAAGTCATTGCCTGCCAAACCCTTTGCATATTTTTCTTATGAGAGTTTGCTGTGGCAATCCAATAAAAATTTCGCTTGCATATTGGAATTATTTCAAATTTCTACTTAAGTCGAGTCGCATTTACTATTTGGGTTTATAAGAAACCCATTCATATTTTTTTGCCAAAATAATTGCTGTTATTATAATCAAATTAAAGTTAACAACCGATTTTTACCACATTTCCTTGTCTGCTTACTTTTTGAATGAGAAAGCGGTAGTATAATATGCTTGATAATAGAGCTTAAGATAAAGATGTTTCCATAAAGATAGATATAAAACTGGAGAAAGAGGGCCAGATCGGATGGCCTTATCGCCAATGTTTATCACAAAAAATGAAAATGGCCGGGACGAGGCTGAGGCCAAAAAAAGGCGAATGCCACAGGGTCAGTGGAGCAGGCTTTTTCATTTTGGCCAAAACCACCTTATTAGCGATCTCATCATCAATACACGCACTTGCACCTCTCTCTTTCTCCCGCATATCCTATACATATCTGTCGTTCTCTGTCTGCCGGGGTGCGTGAGTTGAATGTCAACGATCAGCGATCATTGTCAGTCGCATAAAGATTGCATGAAATGCTGTAAATTCTAGGAAAACATTTGCTTATGCAACTGGCACAAGGAAAACAGCCGCATCAGCAGGAGCAGCAGCAGAAAAACGCAGTACTATCAGCCATATTGCTAACAAAACTATCTGCAACATCAGCAATATTAGTGAATTCTAGCTGCTGTACCAATATAAGGGTTTTCTATTAAATAATTTTAAGATTCTATACAATTGTTCTTAGCAAAAATATAAAGATTGAACCGAAAGGAACACCCTGCAACAGCAACAAGTGCTGATGTTGCTGCTGCAGCAGCAAATGCAACATCATGAGTGGGTGCTACCCTAAATCTGGGATTCTACAGTTTTTTAAAAAAACCTTGAACAAATAAACGTATAGAACATGGCTAACGTCAAACTAAAGTCTTGAAACAGAAATAGCTGCTGATGTTGCTGCTGCAGTAGCCACTGGACCAACGACAACTTAAGCGATTTGTAGCCCTGAAAACGGTTTTTGATTTAACATTGTAATCTTAGCCCAATATCCTGCCCCATGTTGAACTTAAACCAATATTGCTAATGCCAAACTAACGCCTTGCAATGGCAACAGCTGCTAATGTTGCTGCTGCAGTAGCCACTGGACCAACGACAACTTGAGCGATTTGTAGCCCTGAAAAGGACTTTTAATTTAACATTTTTATATAACCCCAATATCCTGCCCCATGTTGAACTTAAACCAATATTGCTAATGCCAAACTAACGCCTTGCAACAGCAACAGCTGCTGATGTTGCAAGATGACCGCCCTTGGAGGAGCAGTGAAAGCCAGTTTGAGCCACGTTTTATTGGCCACTTTTGGACACTGTCCTTGCGCGCCTGTCTGACGTCAGCACGTAGGCAGTTGAAGAGGCGACACGGCGACAACAACGACAACACACGTCTGCAACATGTTGCCGCTGCGCCTTAAATGGCCCGGAGCAACTTCACCAGCATCGCCAACATCACGCACTGTGTGCACAATGACAAAAAATGCATCTGATTTTTTGTCTTTTATTAATTTATTTTAAGTGATTCACGGCAGCAACTGAAATCGAAAACTGCTAAACGACGAAACGAAAATGAAAACGAACCTTGGAAGTCCCAAAAATGTCAACTGATTGATTTGAATTGCATTGCATTGCAGAGAAACTGGCGATCCAAAAAAGAAAACCCGCCAAAGAGCACCCAATTGGAGTTTCACCTTATTCAGGTATTTAGTAAGCCATCGATAAGAAACTTGGTGTGCAAATATATTATTATTTAAAATATAAGTTGACGAAATATAGAGTGCATAGCTTAAAAGTTACCAAAGATATTTTCAATTTGTTTTAGCTGTGTACTATATCATCTTCGAATTCCGATTATAAAACGAAAAAACCATTTGAACATGAATGAAGTTACTTTATTTGAACTATGTATAAATGTACTGTATATATGTAATATGCATATATTAATGGTGTGGAATTTGTTGTGGAATATTCGCAATGAACACTAAGAACTAATCAGTGCTAAATACAACTTAGTAAAATCATATCATATCAAATATGGTGACGCGGATGATAACCGCTAGCTGTCTGTACTATTTCTCTACATACTATATGCTATATATGCTATATATTGGCGATGTATACGATAGTTCGATGTTCGATGATATCAATATGAAAGCAACAATTCATCAAATGTGTGCAAAAAATTCAATTAAAAAAATATGGTATATGGTATGTGGTATGTGGTATGGAGTATGTGGTATGCGGTATGATAAATGTATGTTTATATGTATATATATGGAATATCTGGCTGATTTACAATTATGCTCCCTATATGCGTAGCAGGCTCAGTTTAATAATGAATAATTCAAATTAAAATCACATCAAATTCGCTGAATGGAAGAGATTAAATGGCCAAGACGAGTGAGACAAGTCTATCGAAAACGCCCATCCCCGATCCTCTCTCTCTCTAAATACGATTAAACCTATAGCAATTTACGATCTAAAGTTGTATGCATATACGGCTAGAATAAAAAAAAAGACAAATTCAAAAGCGAGAGAGATGGAGAGATGGGCGATGGTTATATGCTACCTAAAATCAACAATATACATATCCTAAATGGGAGCGCTACGATTTTGGCACAGCTTACACTCGAATGTTTGAGGGATGGCGTGGCGTGGCTTGAATCGAATCAGGAATCAGGGTAAGCCTAATACTAGTAGGTGTCTTGGGTCAAGATTCTCTTGTAAACTAACACTAAAACTAACTAACTAGCTAGCTAATACATATGATGTACGGTATTCTATTGGGTAAGTGCGTACAAATACGAATTGGAAGAGCGGAAAGGAAGCTACAATTGCAATTGTGGTTTGCTGTTGTTTAGGGTTCGAGCAGCTTGAACGCTATTACAATATATCTATAAAAAAAATATATCATAGTAAACGAGGATTGCACACACACTGAGATTATGTAGGAAGTAACTTATCAACGAATGGAAGAGAATGATCAAGGTGAGGGTTTTCCTTGTGCTTTCAAGGGGCTTCGGTGGGTGGGTGATTGGTTGGTTCTTCTGGGGAAGGGAATTCCCTTAATCTGTAACGCCCAGGTGCACCAGCTGCTGCATGGTCCGCTGCAGATAGGTGGGATCCGGAAACATATTGAACTGCGTCTTGTGATCCACACTGTTCCAGATAACCACATCCTCGCGTCCGGTGGTCACCGATCGTCCGATCGAGAACAGCAGCCGACGGTCGAAGGCGATCTTGAGGAAGCGCAGCACCTTTCGTCCCAACGGGCAATCCGGCAGATAGCAGATCCGTGGGAATCCCACGGCGAAGAAGGCACGACCAGGATGCGGATGCTCCTCCGTCTGCAGGCCCGATGCAATGCTTTAAGGAAATAGTGTTCATCAATACCTATTCAAAACTTAAACAGATTCACACTTACTCGTAGACAATCTGTATGGTGTTTTGTCCCTCGTGTCCTGGCAGATTCTTGCTGATAATGCTCCAGGACATGCTGCCTATGGGTTGATTGCCCACCTTCTCACCGTAAACGATTCCGCATACAGGGCACTCGATGAAGAGGTTCTAAGGAACAAAGAGTTATACGAATGATAGTGCTGTTTGCTCTTTCTGATTGAGGGAATCTCTCTTTCTTACCTTGTTCATTTCATTCTGCTGGGCAATAATCATTCCGTTGAGGCACTGCAAATGCATCAGGTGCTGGCAGCGACTCAGCGAGATGGCCGGATTCTGAGCGGAGTGCACCAGCTCCTCCATGCACATGGGACAGGGCTGGGCATTGGGCCACAGCGGTGGCTCCACCACCTTGACAAATCGCGATATCATATCGCTGGCCGGGTCCACGCCCACAATCGAACCGGCGATTGATTGCTGCTGTTGCTGCTGCGCCTGCTGCTGCTGTTGCATCTGCAGCTGTTGCTGCTGTTGTTGCTGCTGCTGTTGCTGTCGCGGATGCAGTGGCAATGGTGGCGGCACCGGAGCCCTTTCACCCAGCGACGATGGCGGCAGCGAGGGTACGAAAACCTCATCGCTCCCAAGTGAACAGTCCAGCAGATCATTAACCGAAATGGCGAAATTCCTGCTGCGCAGGCTCTCCTTGCTCTCGTGGCTGAGGTAAGTGGACACGGTGTCCACGCTGGGTCTCCTCCGATGCGATTTCACGCTGTTCGTATCCGTGTCCGAGGCCCGCGTCCTCGATCTCGAGCGATGCGAGCCCATCCGGCTGCTCCTTTGCGATTGCAGCGATCCCTCGGAGCAGCGACTGTGATGGCTGTTCATCGAGGCGGTCAGCATGTTCTTGGCGTGCGAGAAGTGGGCATGCGATAGGTGATTGGCGTGGTGCAGGGAGGCTGACGAGGAGGACGAACTGGCACTGGCCGCCGTGGCCATGTTCGTGTGCTTGGTGCTGCTGCTGAAGATGTTCAGGTTGTTGAGTATCTGCCGCAGATTTGTGGTGGAGATCTCGCTGTGCTTTTTAGGCGGCTTCCTCGGCGCCGTCTGATGATGGATCTGATGGTGCTGCATCTGATGTTGCTGCTGCTGCTGGTGATGGAGTTGTTGATGCTGCTGTTGCTGATGCTGCTGCTGCTGGTGCTGCTGCTGATGCTGCTGCTGCTGATGCTGCTGTTGTTGCTGCTGCTGTTGCTGCACTTGATGGCTGGTGGGCAGTGGATGTTGCTGCCTTGTCATGGGCACTCTGTGCAGGCTCTTGGTGTCGCCCAGTTTGGGCAGAGTGTTGTACTGGCTGTTCCCGCTGGCGGAACTCGACTTGAGTTGATTGGCTTGCTGTGGCGTCAGCTTAACTAAGGGATACGGCGCCTGCTGAGTTCGCCGGATGCTGCGCATGGGCCCGCTGGGCTGGCGCAGCTGGGTGAGATTGCAAAAGTTGATGGTGTACGGCAGGCCGATGTGGGTGTTGCACAAGTCCAAGGTTTGTTCGCCCTGCGGGGAAGTAGAAAAATTAGATTTCGAAAATGTGGTTGATATATGTATACATTGTACATATATTATACATATGTGATAAGAACTTTTGCAGTTCACTTTAAACTGCAGCCAGCGAAAAATTATATATAAGTTGTATTGGTACATTTTTTTTATCATCTTTGAATGATCCTATACCTTACAAACTAGACTGCATGAATTCTTGAGCATCCCCATTTCTTATCTGTTTTGGGATTTGGAAGGCAATCTTTATAGATTATCATTAGACCTTTGAACCTTTAGACCTCAAAAAATAATAGTTCTTAAACTTTAAGCACTCGCGAATACTTGAGCATCATCATTCTTAAACTGTATTATAATTTGGAAAGCAATCTTCATGGATTATCTATAGTAAATCTTCCTTTAAACTCTCGCAAATTCTTGAGCTTCTCAAATTCCAATTAGACTGGAAGTTAAAGGACTTTCAAAGTCCAGAACTCACCCTGGCCCAGGCGTCCTCGATGATGCACTGGACGTGCATGTTGTAGGGCCGCCAGTCGTTGTTGCTGTCGGCACTGCCGCCCGACCACTCCCACTTGGTGCCCTTGCCCGCCGGCGAGCTGGGGGCGTAGAACATCCGGCGCACGCCGATGGTGAGGAGTCCGGACCCCGCCGATTCCGCCTCCGATTCCTGGGTCATGGTGCGCACGTTGACGTAGTACTGCTCCAGGCTGGGATCGGCGTCGCTCAACATGACGCGGGTGAGTTTCTTGGCGTGGGCCCGTTCCAAATGCTGGGAGACAGCCGGCGAATAGGGCAACCACTTGCCGCCCCGCGACTCAAACTCCCAGACGCAGACGGCGTGGGCGTGGTTCACGGGCGGACCGCCGGATCCCGAGGTGGACAGGGCCATGGACCCGCAACTGGAGGCGGCGGATCCTCCACCGGTGACGATGGATCCGGTTCCGGATCCCGCACTTCCGGCGCTGCTGGCCATCGCTGGAATTTGTCCGTTATCCCTGCTGTGAGCCCATTTCCAATTCCAATCCCATTTCCATTGCCAACTCCTCCTGCTCTCTCTTTCTGGCGCTCGCTCTCCGTCTCACTCGCTCGCGAAGATGGGCACAAAATAAACAAAGAAATTAAAAATGGTGGCCTGCTGCCTGCGATTGCTAGCCCCGATATTCCTCGGCTTTCATTTTCCCGGAGTTTTCCCTTCTGGTTTTCTAGTCACTCGGTGTACGTGTTTGGTGGGGCTCAAGAACTCGCGTTTAACGGTTAACACGGTTTTTAAAGCATTTAGCGCAAGCGCATGCGAGAAATCTTTTTTTGGGCAGCGAGTTGGAGAGAGACAACAGCGGAAAATCGCTAAAAATAGCCAGGTAAAAATACCGCACGGCAAATACAGCCACCAGTTGAGATTGGTAGATTCAGGGCTGGCTTAACTGGTTTCTAGCTTGATCTAGCTACTTTTTATCGAATGGCGTTATTCCTTAAATTTTGAGTGCCTTTTATATAAAAAAACAAGCCATAATCAAAGACATAGCTGACAATAAAAGGGGTTTTAAACATTATTTAACATACAAATTAAAAAATACTGTACCAAATACAACAACCTGTTGTACGTCTATAAGTGCACGGCGTCCATTTAAAACGGATTTTCATATAAATCTACATCTAAATTATAAATAAGTGCAGTCTTAACTTATTAATTAATTTGTATTTTGTATTGCCATTTCTTCGTTTGGAATAATACTAAATTTTCTTGAAGTCAAAGATGTTAAATATAAAATTTTAATGCTTGAATGTAGTCTTGCTCTTTTGTAAATCAAATGGTACAAATGTAACAATTCAAATAAAAATAGTATACATGGGAAATACATCGCAGTGCATGGTAACCTTGTTAAAAAAAGTCGTATGTATTTGTTGCTTTAGTTATTTGTTTATATTTGCAAATGGATAAGGTCTGCAAAAATGTAATGGTTTATTTTTTAGCTAGTTTCTATCTCCGATTGATTTGATTCGATTACCAACACTGGCGGTTTCTCAATATCTGGTATTTTTCCCACTAATTTCTGGTATTTTTCGAGATTAGGTCGTCGATTCCACTCGGCCACGCCAAATCGACTCGATTTCTAACACTGGAACTGCCATTTCCTTTCTTTTCCGTTCCACGTTTCCGGTGAGTGCATGTGCCTAGCGAGCTGCTCTCGAGTTTTGTACTTAAAAACCTCTTTTTATTTTACTTGCAGCGAGTATTTCGATACGTTCGTGGTCGTGTTAATCCCAGGTAAAAGCCAGAAGTCCAGGATTCCGCGGAAACTTGCGTGGCCAGCGAAATAGTGTGCAAAACCTTATTTTTTTTATATGTAATTTTTTTTACTGTGGGCCAAAAGGCCAGAATTAAATGTGATACTTGAAAAACAAAGTGTAAACAACACATGGAGTGGATCAAACACCCTGCCAATCTTTTTTTCTCGTGAAATAAGGCAAATTCAAACTAATTTGAACAAAAAACGTGCGTTGCGGCATGTTTTTGTGCATGTGTGAGGTGGAGTTTGTGTGTGTGTGTGATTTGTAAAAAAAAGTGTTGATAAAGAAAAAGCTAAAAACTACTTAAACTAAAGTAAATGAATTGAAATCATTGAAACACTGTAGTTCTAGTTGAAATATCTGCAGAATTACTTGTTGTTTACACTCGATTTATCACACGCACACACAAGGTTTTTTTTTTTCTTGATTTTTGTTTGCACGTGTTTTGCTGGCCGGTTTCAATTTTCCGTGTTTTCCAACAATTCTCGAGTTTATAACTAACGATATACTTAAATCTCTTTTAGCTAATTAAGCATCTGCTTATTCCGGTAGTAACCTTTAAACCGCTTGAAAATGGTTGTTAAGAAGGTAAGTGATGGCCTGCAAGTATTAATTTTATTAAATAATCAATGAAATTTTAATTACAGCCCAGGCCAAAGAAGAAGCCAGTGACCAAGAAGGTGGCTCCAGCACCTCTGGCTGTCAAGAAGCCCGTGGTCAAGAAGGTTGTCAACCAGCTGTTCGAGAAGCGTCCCAAGAACTTTGGAATCGGTGAGTGATTATATCTATAGTATATCATAAATCAACAGATTATTTCAAGGGTTTCCCATTAGTTTTGAAGTTATAGGGCCTTCTCTAAAGCTTGATATCTAAAAATCTAATCAAAATAACAAATCTTGTGTATATTAATGTAACCATATTAATATTAAGTAGGCTAAGTCAGAACTCCTTCCATATTGTAATTCTTCATTTTCGTAAATACTCTTGAATACCCATAGTTTTTATTATAACCCCAACTTAAACCATCTTGTAATCCCCTTGTTCCCTTCACTTTTCAGGCCAGAACGTGCAGCCCAAGCGCGATCTGTCCCGCTTCGTCCGTTGGCCCAAATACATCCGGGTCCAGCGCCAGAAGGCTGTGCTCCAGAAGCGCCTGAAGGTCCCCCCACCAATTCACCAGTTCAGCCAGACTCTGGACAAGACCACCGCCGTGAAGCTGTTCAAGCTGCTGGAGAAGTACCGCCCCGAGTCGCCGCTGGCCAAGAAGCAGCGCTTGAAGAAGATCGCTGAGGCCAAGGCCAAGGGCAAGGATGTGGAGCCCAAGAAGAAGCCCAGCTACGTGTCCGCTGGTACCAACACGGTCACCAAGCTCATTGAGCAGAAGAAGGCCCAGCTGGTGGTCATTGCCCACGATGTTGATCCTTTGGAGGTGAGTTTTTTTTTGGTAGTTCTAGTACTCAGATTAGGTTTGCACTGGTTTTTGCTTTTTGTTGCAATGATGTTAAACTGAATTTCTTCAACTGAAGGCCTCCCGCTCTCTTTTGAGAGGAGGGAAGCTGCCATGTGGAGATTTGACGCCTGATTCTTTAATTCCTTTATAAAATGTACTTATCTCTTAGTTGGTTGCAAAGCTAAGGGTGGGCTAATAAGCTTAATTAAGCACAATTGCCTTGTAAACAGTTAGGTTTTAAGGCAAAACCTTATATTTCATCTTATTTTATACCTAAAGTTCATAGTTTATTAATGTGAAGGTGTATTTTTTTCTCAGAAATCATTGGTAGGCCTGTCAAACCACGCTTAGTTTAGACTCTGTGAACTCTTTGTTGTACTTTTGCATAGCTTGATCAACCTTAAAAGCAGCTTAAGCTTGTAACCAACCAATAGATTATGCTACATACTTTATAGCCAAGGGATTAAGGGCAACATGACGAAATCAAAGAAGAAACCAGGCCCCGACCACGTGGTCTTGCAAGACACCAACTAATGCGTACACCATATTTTTTTCAAATGTTTTCCAGCTTGTGCTCTTCCTGCCCGCCCTCTGCCGCAAGATGGGCGTGCCCTACTGCATTGTGAAGGGCAAGGCTCGTCTGGGTCGCCTGGTGCGTCGCAAGACCTGCACCACCCTCGCCCTGACCACCGTCGACAACAACGACAAGGCCAACTTCGGCAAGGTCCTGGAGGCCGTCAAGACCAACTTCAACGAGCGCCACGAGGAGATCCGTCGCCACTGGGGCGGTGGCATCCTCGGCTCCAAGAGTCTGGCCCGCATCTCCAAGCTGGAGCGCGCCAAGGCCCGCGAGCTGGCCCAGAAGCAGGGTTGATTCAATCTGAAGCCGATCCGATGGTGGAGACTTTTAAGTACACATGATGGATGAAATGATTTGGGCCATGAGCGCCCACTGAGTTTGATAACAAATAAACATTTAAGTGTACAATTTTTTTTGTTTTTTTTTTATCGAAGTGTATGTGAGAGTGCTTGGACGAGCCGATGTCACATCGGCGTTCAATAAATCTAAGTTGTATCCCCATGTCGCACTTTGTTTTCCGCCCAGAACACTCCAAGTTGGATTTCAAATTGGCTGGGAAAATCAAAATTGTGCTTGGAAGACGAGATGTATTCTGGATGATTTTTGGAGCTCATATGATCGGAATACTGATGAGGATATCGCCGAAGTTTGGTTTTCGTCCCTGAAAGGCTTTAAGCAATGTGCGATTGTTTATTACATCGTTTTCTTGATGGCTACAAATATATGTACTATCCAAATATGATGAGTTGTCTCGTCCTCAGTACTGTATAAATATGGAGGTGGATCATAAGTTAAGCACTTGCAATTTCGGTATTCTGGTATAGTATTTATTAGGATTTCGGGTTTTATTGTTATTTAATAATATTATTTTGGTATTTAAAATACTAAAATTTATCGATCTGTAACGAGAAAAATGAAACTGTTGATCAGACCTGGCAGCACCACGGACTACAATCATTAATCGGCGATATATTTTATAATTTGTAATATTCTTTAAAACTAGTTACAACAAATGTCGCGGCGATGGCGGAACGGTGGAATTTTGAACCCTGGACCAATTTAGAATGAAAATATCTATCGATCTAGATAGTTTGCAAACATATCCGACTTCTAGAAATCTATTTAAAAAATCGGGTCCCCACAATTTTTTTTTATTGCTCCCCTCACAGAGGTTGTACCAATATGCACGGTTAACCTGGTTATTGGGCGTTTATTTAAGCTTCTTGTCAGAAAGTATCGTATTTTTGAGAAATTCGCTTAACAGTGAATGCACCTCGAATTTTCCCCATACAAAAAAGGGGGGCAATTTTAAATTGCACAGGGCTCCACTCTCCATGTTGTACCAACATGCACGGTATATTGGCAGATTGGGGATCGCCTAAAGCAAGTTCAGTGAAAACTCGAGAAAATCGCTTTACAGTGGGGGAAGATAAATTATTAAAAGTGCCGCCAGATTAAAATTTGAACCAGAAAGTTCCAAGACATGAACCATTATTCAGGACACTAACCATGTGGGAAAAAATTATGTTTCGACGCTATTTCTATTTTCAAATAATTTGATTTTCAATTTTTCCGTATTTCCAATGGCTCCCAGAATGGGAACCCAAAACTAGACTTCTAAATTCCATACCCTTCGTAATTGGATCCCGATTTCGAAGTGGCATACCTCTATGAGTTTGTGGTTGAATTCTCTAATAATATACATTCAATTACTTTGGTTATACGAGGGTCAAAATGTTAACCCATTTTCATGTCCGATTTTTCCGTATTTCCAAAGGCTCTCAGAATAGGAACCAAAATCTTCACTTCTAGATCCCATAACTTGGGTTATTGGATCTCGATTTTGATGTGGGATACCTCTATGAGTTTGTAATTAAATTCCTTACAAATCTACATTCAATTATTTCTTTTATAAGAGGGTCAAAATTTTAAACCATTTTGATGTTCGATTTTTCCGTATTTCCAAAGACTTTCAAAATAGGAACCAAAAACTTCACTCCTAGATCCTATCATTTGGGTAATTGCATCTCGATTTTTATGTGGGATACCTCTTTGAATTTGTGGTTGAATTCTCTAATAATCTACATTCAAATAATTCTTTTATGCGAGGTTAAAAATTTTAACCCATTTTCATGTTCGATTTTGTTTAAATGTTTATATTTACAAAACAAAATATACCTTCAATCGAAAAGTAACTACCGCAGAGATACCATTCATGAAGCTCACTTATTTGAATAAATTAAGTGGAATTCAGTACAACGAAACCCTTCGCTTAGAGATTTAATTCCTTGAGCGCAAAGTTCAGTACCACCGGCAACATACCGGCATCTTCCAGATCCAGGATCTGCTGCCGGAGGTTATCCACCGGATGGGAATGTATCATCTGCAAAAAGATGTTACTAACATAAAATCCATTTAAGTAAAAGCCACTTAAACCAACCTTTTTGATCTTTTGCCGCTGCTCGGAGCTCTGTCAGAAACCAAGCGGTGCGGCAGTCATGTGGGGTCGATGGACAACGACGCAGTGCTCGGCGAACTGCAGCAGATTGAGGGCGTGTACCACCGGACAGCCCTGCAGGCGTAGCAGCGTCTTGTGCAGCACCACCTCCTGCCCGAAGGAGAGCGTCTCCACGGCGTTCTTCGGGGGATTGCAGAGCACATAGTCCCAGGACATGCATTGCGCTGCCAGATCATCTTTAGGATGTCAACCTGATTGCAATGCAATTACAACGAGATTGACATCCTGAAGATGATCTGGCAGCTCAATGCAAGACCTGGGACTCCTGAAGAACGTCGTGGAGTCGCGCTCCTTCGCGCAGGAGGACTTGCTGCACAGGACGCTGCAACGCCTGCAGGGCTTTCCGGTGGCACATGCCCCAAATCTGCTGCAGTTCGCCGAACACCGCGTCGTTGTCCATCGACCTCATATGGCCGTCGCACTGTTTACTTTCTGCCAGAGCTCCGAGCAGCGGCATAATATCAAAAAGGTTTGTTCAAGTGGCTTTTACTTAAATGGATTTTGCTGTTAGTAACATCTTCTTGCAGATGATACATTCCCATCCGGTGTAAATAACATCTTGCAGATGATACTTCTCCAGGTTCGACTTGTAGCCCAGAGCCTTCAGCTCGTGCACACACACTTGATGCTGATGAATTGGCGTTGGTTGATCGTGTTGGCGAAAGAGTTGCTGCCATCGTTCAGCTTGGAGTAGCACTCGTACATTTGCAGCTGTGTGGAGCTGTTTACCGAGCTAATGGAAGAGGGTATAATAATTTATTATTCCGGTTGACTATCTCAAACAAATCCTTACCCTCCCTTGAAGATCAGAGCCACAAGGAACTTGACCGCCTCCGCCTTTGGCCAACTTCAGAGTATGTAGAAGGCTCTGTTCACATTCTCGCTGGCATCCTGGCTGCTTGTTCCGTCCGCACCATTTGCCTGCTCCGGCCAGTTCTGCTCCTCCATAAAAGTGTCCTCCAGAATGGTACTGTCAGCCGTCGGCTCCATGGTCAGTGAAAGCCACTTCTGCAACAGAGGGTACTGAATGGTGGCCAAGCAGAGGTCGTGCAGCTTGACGAGAGCGTTGATGTCTACTTTGCTGGACTTCAGCATCAGCTCGTGGTGGTACAGGGCGTGAATCAGCTAGGTGGGATTCTCAACCTGTCGCAGTAGCTTTTCGTCGGTCATGCCGTAGAAGTAAAGCAGGTGCCGGGTCTTCTGAATGGGACACGCCGCTTGACCTTAGAAATAAATCTGTTCTCGAGTCTTCGGATCGGTAAGCAGATGGCCCTTCTTCTTCACGAACTTCAAGCACTCCACCTAGTCTGCTCCGTCCCGAGCATAGTTGGATACAAAGTACAGTATCAGGAATGCCTTGTTGGGGTTGTTCACTTTCTCGACCAACCGAAGAATCGACTGAAGGAACGCATTATTCGTAGGAAGACGACTCCACGACTTCGATTCATTTTTCGACTTGTACTCCGATATCGAATTCTTCACTGCCGACATGCAGAAGTCTGGGAACTATCCTTGGCTCCCTTCAAGGTCGTGTACATCTGAATCAGTGGGAACCAGCTCTGGCAGTTATCCACGCTCAGTTCGCTGTCTGAATTTGAACAAAAGAAAGTGGTAAGCGGGAATTTCAAACATTTTACAATATCTGATCAGTGTACCGAGGATATCCTTGAGGGGTTGCTCTACGATAGGCTTAAAAGGCAGACGGTAGCGAGATATCTTTGGCATGACGCCGTTTTCCCTCTGTGATTTGAGCCACCGAGTTATCATCTTGTGCCGCAGGAAGTGCAAAATGTTCCTCCAGATCTCCATCTCATTGGGCGCCTCCGCATCGTAGTACATTAGGATGTCAATCACACACATGTATGTACAACTCGTAGAAATAAATATTGATCTAAATGATAAGTAATTGCTTAAATACCAGAATGGTAAAACATTACCGCAGTGAACTTACTTCTTCGATGAAGTGTTTCAATTTGAAGACGAATAGCTTTACGTTTTTGAGTTAATTTATGTACGGCTGACACATATCTCGCATTTCTTGGGCGCTGCTCAGCATTACCAGTTCCTCGTCGCCAAAGGTGTCTCCCTTGACCTGGAAGCGCAACTCCTGGGCACTCAGAATGCTCAATATCTGGGTTATGAGAATCTTCTGGTAGTCAAAGCCAAAGTCCTTGCTCATGCGTTCCAATAGCTGCACGTCGAGCTGCCTATTGTGGAACTCCTTCTTGAGCAGGTCCTCCACGTTGTCCATGTCCGCGTTGAACTTGTCCTTGATCCTGGGATCCTGCGAATACATCGGAAATTATAGTAAAGACTTATTATACAAACTTTTCATCCACTTACTTGACGCATATCAATTGCACATTATCCAAATCTTTGATTTGGTCGTGGTACATGGCGTATAACGTTAGGAAGTTGAGCTTTTGCAGATCTGTCTTCACCTCAGTGGAGGGCTTTTCCAGCAGAGCCAGTGCCTCGCTGTCCACCACCAGCATGGTGAAAAGTTCCATAAAGTTGGCCTCCTTGCTTCCCATTGCCTTGCGGAATATGAAGTCCTCGTTGATGATTCGGCAGTTTTGCTTCTGGTAGTCCAGAAGGTTCTGCAACATTATGTACCAAATGTTGTGTTCCTTGGCCTTCGTCTGGTGTTCCAATGACAGAAAGAAGTCCTGCATAAGAAATATAAGGGATAGGCATCAAATCCAGACCGAAATCTATTAGTATTGGACTTACCCTGGTTCTGTGCCTTGGCGTTTTCGATTTGCTGGACCAGCAGCTCAAGTGTCAGGTTGAAAAACTCAACGAAGCCAATGACATGGAATGCCAGGGCACAGCTGACCCGATTCGTTGGCAACCGCTGGTCAGGATCCTCTCAATGGCCTCGTCCAGGAGGCAATGAAGCCTTTGCGGCGGTACGGTTGAGCTCCCTGGCAGCCAGATAATAGAAGTTGACCGCGCACTTTGACTGGCGTACAAGCCAAGCCTGTACAGTGTGACCGCGTGCGAAAAGCCATGATGAAAAGACTTGCATTTCTCCAAAACTGTCAGTTTGAATTGCCTGTAATTAACTTGGAAATTAGCTAAAATGATGCCCCTTCGAATGACATACCGTGCAAGTTGGCACAACCTCTATGAGAGTTGTTTGAATTAATTAAAGTTGGCATAGAAAATAATTATATTTTGATGGTTGATGTCACGGGTGCATACGATTTATCGCTGGCCTGGACAGTGTGACCGCGTGCGAAAAGCCATAGTTGAAAAGACTTGAATTTCTCGAAAACTGTGGGTTTGAATTGCCTTTAATTAACTCAGAAATTAGCTAAAATAATGCCCCTTCGAATGCGATACCGTGCAAGTTGGCACAACCTCTGTGAAAGTTGTATAAAGTTATAGAAAGTTAGAAATTGTCATGGCTCAGCTATTTACATTGTGGTTCATGTCTTAGTATCCAATGGTTCAGTTTCTGGATTAAACGGCCTTTTATTAACCTTTTTAACACCCCCAACTGTAAAGCAATTTTCTCAAAATCTGTGGGTTTGATTTTGATAAAATTTTCACAGAACACTCCTTAGACTATCCCCTATCTACCCATATACCGTGCATGTTGGCACAAACTCTAGGAGTGGAGCCGTAGGTAATTTCATTTTTGCACCCCTTTTTTGTATGGGGAAAATCCGAGGTTGCGTCACTGTTAGGCGATTTTCTCGAAAACTGTGGGTTCGATTTTAATAAAACTTTCAGACAAAGAGCTTGAATTAACTCTCAATAGCTTAGCATATCGTGCATATTGGCACAGCCTCTGTGAGGGGAGCCGTTAACAAAATTGTGGGGACACGATTTTTCAAATGCTTTTTTAAACATTAATTGGTCTCGGATGTGTCCCAAGCCAACCTAGATCGATAGATCTTTTTTTTCTAAACAATAAGGCATTTTAAAATTTTTTGATTTGGTCCCCAAATAGCGATAAAATATAAAAATAAAAAGGGCCCCAATGTTCCAAATTCCACCATTCCACTTTCGTTGCTAACAGGCTATTTGGGATTCCCTCTTTATTTAATTTAATTTAAAAATACTAAAAACCAGTTATCGATCTCCAAAAAAATAATGAAATGGAGCCTTGAGGATTGGCGCCAAATTCAAACGTTAATTTTTATATTTTATTTAAAAACCAATAAAAACAAGGGCCTACATCTAGGGGTGATTATATTTTTGAGCGTTCCGTCTTGATCCCCAACTTGCTGCTCTGGATGGCCTCGTTCAGGATGCTGAGCACCATATCCACGCGCTCTACGGTGGCGTTCTCGCCCATCAAACCGATCCGAAAGACGTGCTCCACGGTGGGTCCCAGTCCGCCGCTGATCTCCACGCTGTACCTAATGGCATTCGACGTTTTAAATTAATATAATATTTAAAATTATAAGAAATATTATATTACTCACTTGCGCATGGCGTATTCGGCCACCTTTTTCCAGTCCACGCCGAAGGGTACTTTGATCGTGTTCACCGTGGACAAGCGCTCCTCCTCCCGCTGGACAAACATCTCCAGGCCCAGCTCCTCGATGCCCAACTGCAGCCGCTTGGAGCACTCCTGATGCCGCCGGACCACCGCCCTCAAGCCCACGGCACAAAAGTGGGCCAGTGCCTCGCGTAGACCGTACAGCAAAGTGGATGAAATGGTGTGATGATAGATCCTTGGGGTGCCGTAGCAACCCCAGTACTGGCCAATCAGCAGGATATCGAAGTAGTACACCTTCGGCTTGGTCTTCCTCTTCCGGATGCGGGTTAGAGCGCGTTTGCTGAACGAAATGGGCGTGATGCCGGCGGGACCACCGAGGGATTTCTGGGAACCGGTGTATGCCACATCCACCTTCCACTCGTCCATTAGGAACTCGGTGCCACCCAGAGAGGCCACCGTGTCCACCACAAGGAAGCAATCGTATTTCCGGCACAGCTCACCCAATTCGCGAATATTCTGCTGGTAAATCCCTGTCGAGGAATCGCCCTGGGCGATGAAGAAGACCCGAGGTCGATGGGCCTCGAAGGCAAATGTGATCTCCTCTAGGCTGAGGGCCCTGCCGAAACTCGCCTCCACGTAGTGCACTTCGGCTCCGTAGCGCCGGGCCATGTCGCCGGCACGATGGCCCCAAACACCCGTGATGCCCATGAGCACAACGTCGCCATCCTCGATCAGGTTGCACAGGGAGGCCTCCATGCCCGAGTGGCCAGCTCCACTGATGCACATGGTGGCGTCGTTCAGGGTCTGGAAGATGTACTTGATGCCCTCCTTCACCTCGTCCATGATCTGGGGATCGGAAGAGATGTTAAACCCATGTAAGTCCCAACGAATATTGGTTTCGAAAGGTGCTATATGTATGATCAGCTCTTTACATCCCGCTTCTGAATTTAACCCATTCCCATTTCAAAAATAGAATATTCCGCTTGCTAGACTTATACTATACCACGTATAGTACTTATAGGAGATGGGGTGGTTTCAGTTTCAGTCGATTGGTAGTCCACAGATCTCTGACCCATCTCAGTAATTGTATCTCAATGTTTCATTCAGTAGCGATAAGGTAAATAGAATAAAATAATCTGGGTACAGTGGGGCAAATGATTGCAAGGTCCAAGCGAAAGTTGAAACATGATGGTTATATGTTATTTATAAATTTCGGTGGATAGATAAGATAGATAGAAAATTGTAATATATCAAGATATTTGTAGATAGTAGTGAGTTAGTTCAAAGGATTTTTGTTAAGGACCTGATATCCAAAAGTAATGATAATTATATGGATCTATCTTATATAATAAAGATTGATATATATTTATATTGATATAATATTTAGATAGTTCAAGGGATTATTCATTTTTAGGGGTTCTTGTTGATACTTAAAAGTAACAAGATGATAACTATAGTGATATGGCATCTCTTATCTTGAACATCCTATCAGTACCCACCTGCAGGCACTCGGGATGCATGTGGCCCAGAACCGGATTGCTCATGGCCTCCAGGACGCGATGGGAGCAGTTTGAGGGTCCCGGACCCATCAGCGTCTTGCTGGGCACATATAGCGGTCGCTTGAGGACGAGCGGTGGTGGTACCTCCATATTCCCGGGGTTCGGTTCTTTGTTTTCTGTTTACGTAACCAGATCTCTGTGTTTATGGGCCCTCTTATCGCCTAATCCGATGGAACAGGTGGACTTCGTCTGGCGGGGGGTTGCTATTTCAGCTATGTGTGTTTGTTTTTGTCTGGTGTTATATGGAGGCGGCGGTCCTCCTCGCTGGCTGGCCAAGATCTGACTGAAACGCTTGCCGGGCTGCTGGCAACTTTATAGCGCTCGGGTCGCGGCTTATCGCCGGAATATTGCCGATGAACGCACTTGAACAAGCGGTAAATGATGCGCTCTCCCGCCTATCAGGCATCAAAATCGGGAGCAACTGCGTCGTTGGCGGCACCGGAAAAATTATATTACAAATTAATAACAAAACCGAAATGTAAACAAATGTTTTTATATTTAAACGGAAGTGGTCTGGACGGAAACTTCCTTTGGTATTTTTTTTTCCTATCCTTCTGAGGTTTTATTTGTTTTCTTCGAAACTCAGACTTTAATTCATTATTCGTATTATGAAAAATACCCTTCAGTTTTCAGTGTATTCTTGCTGATTCTGTCGATGGCCTTCAGAAGGTTTGCGGTCCAGGTCCATTTCATTGTGAAATACAAATTCAGCAAGAAAAACCTTGAAATTTTTTGCGTATACTCTATTTTTTACCCTTTTTATACTGGAAGAATCTGCTCAGAGCGGAGATTGCGATCTTCGAGTGTTTCTCTCAAATTCTCAGATTGCTGATAGTCGGATTGGTTTGTGGCTAATCTTGATAAGAGGCCTCCCCGCCAATTTTTACAGTACTGATTCGATTCCGTCACGGAAATATAGTAGCCAATAATTATTAGTATTCCCAAAAATATTTATTACCATTTTATTGGGGGTGAAATCGGGCAACTAAAAATAAAACAAAACAAAAAACTAAGCTTGGAGAGAGTGATAAGTAGTAAAACTAGCAGGTCTTGATTTTGAAACCATCCATCAAGATTAAAGGTTGTATTAATTAATAAATTAGGTTGAGATATATTAAAATCTGTGTTTTTAAAAAAAACAAATGATTGAAATTTGTATTGCTAAATACAACCAATATTATTGACTTTTCTAGATGATACAAACCTTAAGGAAATATAAGAAGTGTTATTTTTGAATTTGAATTAACGCTGTTGTGGTTGGTGACACCGCTTGTAGATACCACAATAGTACTGAAAAATACCAAAATAGTTACGAGGGCCGCGCAAAAATTAGCGGGGACATCCAAATGCCGGTTTAGAAAGACCGTATATTTGGTATTTTTGACCCAGTGGGCTGACCAGTGTCAAAAACAAAACAAAACAAAAACCCCAAAATAATTGATGTATTTCCATATTTTTGATACGACCTTAAGTGTAGTTATATATTTAAGTCGGGGTAAATTCTAGTAATATTCACTTGCTGAGATAGGCAGTATGGAAATCGAGAACGACCAGTCCTATCAGGACTTTTTCGACAAGTTGCGCAGGTGAGTCAGGATTGGAATTGTAATTTACTATATCTAACTATCCCTAACTAATCTCCAGTGACTCAGGACCCCGAAATCTGCGCCAGATCTTCGAGGACGACGACCGTCCCTTGGAGAACGAATCCTCCAGCTTGCGCTATCAGCCGGGCATCTCCAAGAAGCCGCAGGGCGGCAAAAAGCCGGGGATCACCAGAAGCAGCCCCTTGGACTCGGGAGACCCTCCAACGGCCACCTGGAATACGGTGATCGCCAAGGTGGTGCATGCCTATCAAGACGCCGCCAACCTGGGTCGCGTGGGCCTGGCCCTGTCGATTCTGGGCGAGATGGAGGCCGCCAAGCTGATTGTCTACAAGAGCAAGAACCAGGTGCTAACCACCCTGCAGTTGAAGCCCCACGGCGGCCAGGTCATCCTGCGGCAGTCCTATTTGCAGTTCTACGATGAGCATAAACGCTGCTGGAGCCTGCGGTTCGACAAGCAACCGGATGAGCATGAATTCGTGCGATTCATGGTGAAGAACAAACTGCCAGTGGAACACTTTCCCAACGAGGATTCCTCCCTCGGCTCTGCAACCCATTCCACTGAGGAGTTGTCCAAGAAATCCACGAGTTTCAAAGCTAAGGATATGCCGGTCAGTCCTCCACAGCCGCAACCACGCTCACGCGTTGGGATTCCAAGTGTGGGGAAGCTGGAGGATGAGGCAGAAGCAGAACAGGAGCCAATAACCCCTTCCAGCGAGGATGTGATAGTCACGCCACTGCCGCGACCCATAGGTTCATCAAATACTCACAGAAAGCCCAGTTCCAACTCTCTGGCTGTGGCCACCGCTGGACAATCAAGCGACTCGCCGCTGGCTGTGAAAACATTGGACAAATACCTGGACGAACAGCGGGCCTCGGGTCTGATGATGGAGCACAAGATGGATGCCATACTGCAGGCAATGAATCGTATGGGCAAGGCCGGTGCACCCGTTGAGCCGGAAACCAGAGATCCGCTGCTCGAACGCGACAGCGAGGATGAGATGCTGGAGCTGGAACAGAAGCTGCTCAACTTCAAGCGGGAGAATCGTGCCCTGACGCGGAACCTCAAGGCACGCGAACAGGCCCTGGAGGATCTGCGCTGCTCCGCCTGCGCTCTGTGCGAGGAGCTGCTGGTCCAGAACAGCGATCTCAAGGAGCAGAATGCCCAGCTATTGGCCAGCAAAGCTCATCCCGGCTCGGCTTCTGCCTGTCACAATTGCGAGCAGTCTTCCAAGCAAATAGCCAAAATGCAGCGGCACATTGCCGCCCTGCAGGAGGCCCTGCGGATCTTTCAGAAATCAGGGGACGCCAGCTCGGGTCGTTTATAGTAGCTATATATATATATGTTTTGTATGATTACCCAAGAATGTATTAAATTGCTTGTCAGGATTCGTGACATATCCGCAAATGAAAGCCAGACACTACCAATAGCCTTCAATAAAAGCCTTTGGAACTGAGACTTTGACCCTATGTAACGCTAATTTTTCCAGAGCATATAGGGAAAGTTTATCATAAGCGGAACTTAAAGTACAATACTAAATGAGCCATATAGGAGGCATAAACCATGAAGAATACTGATAATAGACCCCCTCCTCTATAAAAACTGCGCAACGAGCGACTTCCTCTTGTACAAACTAATTTGTTGTATTTGCAGCAGTTCATGCTGAAACTTAAGGGCTAGGACAAGTCTAGGGTTTAGTATTTTGCTTTACGTAATCCGGGGAAGAGTTTGTCGGGAAGTTTTGGGGCCTGGAACTGGAGGCAGTCTCTGTGGAAGAAGGGCGGAGGAGCAGGCGAGAGCTCCTCCCCCCGTTTTTTTACGGCTAAACGGAAATCGAACTAGTTTACGGAGCTTTGAGTGCTTTGGGAGGCAGCTGTGTGTCCTGATCCTGATCCGATCCAGACTCGATCTCGCACTGATCCCTTCAGTAGGTGCTGCTGTCGCTGAGGCTGCTCAGGTAGCTGCTGCCGGCGGTCGGGGCACCGGAGCCGCCGGCGCGATGGCGCTTCCGCTTCACCTTGGTCTTCTTGCGGCGCAGCATGGCCGTGTCCGTGGACTTGCGCTTGTATTTGCCCTGCCGCTTCTTCTTGCGCCCGTACTCATCCGATTCGCTGGTGCTGGACTCCTCATTGTCGCTGGAATCCGATTCGGAAGCGGATGAATCGCTGGAGGAGTCATCATCATCATCGCTAGACGATTCCGAACTGGAAGATGACGATGAGGATGACGAAGATTCCGAGCTAGAGGTCGAGGAGGAACGGCGTCTCTTGGACTTTTTGCTGGTGCTGCCGCTGCTGGGTCGTTTGCCCGTTTTGGTTTTTTGGGTCTTGGCCAGCTGCTGGTCGCTGCTGCTGGACTTTTTGTGCTTGCGGCTCTTCTTGTTCTTGCTGTGCTTCTTGTGCCGCAGGGACTTCTTGTCCTTGTCCTTGTCCCTTTCCTTGATCGTGGTGTCTTTGTGGCTGCGTTTGGAGGTGCTTCGCTTCTTGTCCTTCTTCTTCTTTTTGCGCTGTCGCTCCCGCTCCTTCAGCTTGTCCCGCGACTGCTTGTCCTTGCTGCGGGGCGCCTCCTTGGTGGCCTCCAGTGGCGGAGGCGGTGCCTCAGCGCCGCCCTTCAGCTCCTGGGCCCTCAGCTCGGTGAGCGGCGTGAGGTAGTCCAGCTCCGAGTCCGAGCTGGTGCTCTCCACATCCAGCAGGATCTCCTTGTTGGGATCCACCTGGAATCGGTGTTGGGGGTTAGGATATAATGGAGAAACATGCGGTTTTTGTGGGGCGAATTTACCTTGAGAAAATTGCGGCATTGGTAGGTCAGGTGACCGGCGTAGCCGCACTTCTTGCAGGCGGCCCGCAAAGTGTCCTTGTTGGCACTCGCCAGCGGGAAATTCATGGCCGCGCTTACCGGCAATCCTTGCTGGCTTATCCACAGTCTATTTCGCCTGGCGCAGCATTAATTAATTTATCCACAACAACTAAAAAAAAGAACTCGCGATTTTAGTGCGACCTTGCGTGCCTTTTTTAAACTTACCACGGCCAGCTAGTCGAGTTAGGCACCCCCCCCCCCCAGCTAGCCAAGTTATGCACCCCGCTGTATAGCTGTATTGTGTAATCGGAACTAGTTCCGATATATCCTTAGCAAAAAAAGCTGCTTGCGATGGGGCAACACTTTTATGGCCATGCAATCTGGCTTAGTTTTTAGTTGTTTACCAAATTGCAAGCCCCACGGATGCCCCGCGCATGAAAGGCCACAAAAAAAAAACGCCTCGAAGACTCGCGTACGTTAAACAGTAGTCAGTTACATCCAGCCAACACAACTCGCGGTTTTGATCAGTGTGCAGCCAGCCGGTTTGTTTACGCTTTTTTTTGCAAGTGCTTTTGAGTGTCGAGACACAGGTCAACAAGTCCTGCGGCAGGGATTACAGGTCCAGTCACGACTGGCCAAAGGACCCCCCGATTTCAGCAGCCATGGCCCAAACAGAGGCCAAGACCACGTGCACGCGGCGCCGCCGCCAGTTTTTGTCTAATGGCCAAAATCGGCAGCAGCAACAACAATATTAGCGGTTTCCTTAAAAAAACCAAATAGTGCTTTTAAACATTCCCAATTGTGTATTTAAATCGGCTTGGATCGCGTATCGTTAAGCGGGGAGTGAGGCATTGACTGAACAGATCAAGCGATAGTGACTTAACTGCGGCATTATCCTTGTGATCCTTGTACATGGGCAACAGTTGTCAGATCCTTTAAAGTTAAAGGCCAAGCATCAGGTGAGTGCTCGCTTAAAGTGGCCAAAATGCAGTTTGATTCAAGCTGTTAATGATTTGTTTCTTATTCCAAAACATATGACACTGACAAATAATATTATTTATTAATTAGATTTAAATTATGAGCTCTTTTTTGTACATAGACAAACTCCAACAGTTGGAAAAAAATCGAAATGTTAAATTAAAACTCACTCCAGCCAAGAGGAAACACAAAGGATTTGTAAGTTAATTAAATTAAATGCAATTGTCGGCATTCGAGTGCCGCATTCCATTCGGTGTGACCGCTTTATTGTCCGCCAGTGTGACCAATGCACAATGCAATGCATTCTTGGCCCACGAAACCAAACCTCAGCATATTAATTACAAACAAATTAAATTTTTTGTTTCGCCCGCTGCCCACTCCTTAATTAAAGACGCCAAAGAGTAACGGTAATAACCGACAACGGGAACGACGACCGACGGGGGTTTTCGGTATTCGGTATTGTTGTTCTTGTACAACTATGAATGGTGGCCGTTGTTGCACTTGTTGTTGCTGGCGTAATTGTGCCAGACATCGTCGCTCATTCTCGCTAACACTCAGACCGCACACTGAAACAAGAGTCATTCATCAAAATAAAACTTTAAAAGGAGGAGGAAGTTTTCTATTATTCTTCGCACAAGGGGTGAAGTGTGACCATGCCTGCAGAAAAGTGGTATAATTCGGTCATATTATTAGGAATCTTTAACTTACTCTTTGAGTTCAAAAGCTCAGGCTGAAAGGGTATATTATGCTTATTATAAAACCAGTTCTCATGTAAATTAGTTTATTTTCAATATTATGAAAATAGAAAATCTACAAATGTTCAAAGTATCAGAGTTTCTCTTTTGTGGCATTGCTCTTTTGATCTTGCATTTTTCCGAGTGCACCCACAGTGCCACCTTGGACCACCACCCCCTAAAACCGCCCGCACACGCCGCCTCTCGCCCCGCCCCTTGGCCACATTTTCTTCTGGGTCCTTGCCTGCTTTTGTTGGCAGGAAAAAATAATAAAAGCAAGGGGGCTGAAGGCAAGGGGGCCAGATGAAAACTGTGTCGCTTTCGCCTGCGTGCGGTGACTGCAAAACTGTTGCCCAAAACAAATGACTAGAAACATGGTTGTACCCCTCTTAACGGCGCCGTCTTCCCCATTGCTGATTTATGCCAACGGCAAAATTATGAAAAATTGTTGCAGCTAAATTTAAAAGAAATCTGAAAGTAAACACAACCGAGAAACGCACACGAGAGAAGAGGAAAATAAATAAATTCGATAATTTCTCCATAAATTTTGGACTCGCAGCATTTTCGGCGTCAACAGCGGACATCGGCCTTGGTTGTTAGTTGTCGTTGTGGTAGTGGCAGTGGCAGTGCCACTGGCACACCCATTCCACCCATTCCGCCCCCTGCTTTGTAGCAATTAACATGTGCAAATTTCTGGCCACATAAATTTCCGTAAACTGTTTGTTGCTCCCAGCGCCAAATCTCTGCGGCTGTCGGGAGAACCCATAAATTTGGGGTCGCGATGGATGGGGAGTGTCCAGGAGAACAAGATCTACAGATATAGATGCTAAATCTTTGGAGCCTGGAGGCAAGATAAGGGCAGAGAACTTGGCTTTCGAGATCAATCTGTAAAACATGGATGATTAGAGCTTGGACTTGACCTTGAATTCTTTGTTCGAAAGGAACACATAAATCAAAATGTTTTATTCGAAATTTATTCAACGTTTTCTGTACCAAAATTCAAGCCAAGGTCAACGTCAAAAATATTAAGCCAAGGGCAGTGTGACCGCTATATTGTACACATGCAGTGTGACCGCTTTAATATACATATGCAGTGTGACCAAAGCATATTGTACATCGAATGCATGTGAAGCACAAACGGTAAATCTATATCGCCATCCTAATAAAATTACCTATCCCCAACGAAAGGCCTCAGGCACAAATCGAAAGCGAAAAGTACAAGATGGACAGAGGAAAATCAGGCAATTCAAACCGGATGAAGAACTGAAAGATCAAAGCCGAATAAAGTCAAAGGGAGTGTAATCTCTGCTGGCGGTTGCCATTACTTGAGTGAATGACCCTCCGGCGGTTTGACATCATTAATGGTATATAGTATATAGTAATATATGTGCCCATATATATGTATATATGGAATATCGTGTCATTCAGTGGCACTCGAAACTCTCAAGCTGCATTCAAAATTTAAGTGCGCATTTAAATACATGACTGCGGTTTTCGCTTTGCCACCAAAACTTGGCGCCCCGAAAAGACCAAGATGTGGATGGATGAATGGATGGATGTGTATGGACGATGGAGTGTGAGTGTGCGAAGGGGATGGCTCTTCTTCGGTGGATAGAGAAGGGAAGAGTTCAAAGGAAAGAGACGGAACTAGAGCAGCTGAGCGTGCACCGCAGAGTCAAAGACGGAGCTCAAAGTGGCTTACGCTTGACTGATTTAATGCATGTCAAAATGTCAAAATATATGCATGCACAAAGAAAACCGTTACATGAATCCCTTTAGCCTCCCAGCCACGCCCACTTTCACCCCGCCCGCCCCCCTGTTTTTCGGTCACAGATTCTCGGACTCGGAAGTCCCTTTGCCATAGTCAAAACAATTATAAATGATAAATGTCAAACTGAAATGGACGGTGGCCAAAGGAGGGAGTTGACAGATGCTACACGCTGAGAAAATATACATATAAATGGGAAGTGGGCTTAAATAGAATATGTTATATGAAAGGTTACAATAGAAAGGTTGATAATATAAAGTTTTGATAAATTGATAGTTTTCATAAGAGAATCGTTAGAAAAGGTTAAAATACCTGCACGTTGAACGGTCACTCAAAAATACTCAATAACAGGCATGGTCACATTGCGTTTTCCGAAAAGATCAATTTGTAGAAACACCAATATTGAAAGTAGATTTCAAATTTATTCTTTGTGTATTAAAGGGCAAAGGAGCGACAGGGACAGCGACAGCTTGCAACATTTAAATATGCAAACTTGCAAACAAACACACAGATATCTCACACACATTTAACTTAATTTGGCGCAGCTCATTAATAAAACACAAGCAGGCAAACAAACAAACATGCACATACACCGAATCCTAGGCAGAGAGCCATTAAAACTTTAAAGCGTTGTCGCTGGGCGAAAGCGGTAGAAAGTGGGCGGATCTCGAGGGGGTGTGGGGTTGGTTGGTTGGCTGACATAATTTATGCAAAATATAAACCGAGCGACAGGCAAAAACAACTTATTAAAAAATACGTACAACAAACGAGCGACAGCTATAAATAACCTGGCCAAGTAAAAGCCATGAGAGAAAGGGGGGGCGGCCGGCGAAATGCGGGGGAGTGGCGGTGGTGAAGTTTTTCAAGTGCCTGTGAAACTGTAAACATTTCCCAACTGCCTTGCCACAACAATTTTCCCAGGACACCGAAGCATATGCACTGTGGCAGGACTCCGGGGAAACCAACAGACACCATACTATTTAACACATTCAAAATCATCATTATGCCAGGAAGCTACAAAAGATACAGCTCGAAACTTTTGATTGAATTAGAGTTGGTTTTTGATTTTTAATCTAAAATTTATTTATGTGGTTTCCTTACACTCGATACCCGGTTTGAAACTGGATTTGATTTTAGAAGTTAACTAATCAGAAGAAACCTTTTAAAAAACTACCAAAAAAAGTTGGGAATTTTTATACCTAGATTGAACTATATCCTCAAAACCAAACTTTTAATGGTTGCGGTTTGCTAAACCTGTTTACCTTCTGGGAAATGATTTTTAGTTTTTATGGAAAATATATAAACTCCATTATGAAATGCAACAAAACTTGTTTGTTGTTTACCTGCATCAATTTTGTTTTACCAAATGCCAGGGAATTTAATCCAAAGCATAAGCCCTAGATGTGTGGTGCAAAGTTTGAGTAATTGTTGGTACCGAGTAGTTTATTATTATCAGAAACAGAAACAGAACCAGAATACCAAGAACACAATCCTCCTTGAAGGACATTCAGGCTTCGGCTTAGCCAATCGCCTTTACTGTTTATTTGTGTTTTACGGCTGTCGCCGCCTGCGGCTCGGCCAAACAATTTTCAGTTTCATTTTCGTTTAGTGTCAAGTGGCAACAAAAACAGCAACAACTAATGGTAATAGCCCTGCACACGACAAGCGACTAAAACTGCTGGCTGGAAATAATATCGGGGCAACAAACAGTTGTCAGGCCCAGCTGCTTGTTAAGGCGACTCTTTGCTTTTGCCGTTGCCTCTGCCACTGCCCCAAGAAAACCAGCTAAGAGCGAAGAAAAGCGGGCCAAGAACTGTGCCAGGGGCGGGGGAAATGGGAGGGGGGTTGGGCCTAAGTGGTTGCCGGATAGCCTGATCTGGGTCTTGTCTCTGGATTATCCTCCCGCTTAACCCCTTGCACCCGTAACACTCGGAAAAAATAGCCAGAACGGGCGGAAAAAATGGGGAAAAAAGAAAGCCAGCCTTAAATGCCCCGGCCAAAAATCCTCTTTTTAATTACCGCCATAAATAGGTGGGCTGGCTATTTATCGAAATGCCAAATGGCTGGCTTTTATGGAAACCCACTTAACAATTATGAATGCGGAATAAACGTGAATTTATAGTAGAAACGACACAAATGGTGGCCATTATGAATGGCAAACAAAGTGTGACGAAAATGGCTCACACTTGCCGAAATAAAACAATTTGTAAATTAATGGGCAATGAGAGTGCACTTTTCAAACCCTTATGGGGGCCAATAATGTTCATTGCTTTGGAATGCACAGAAATATATAGTTATCATAAATCCTATCATTTATACCAATTTTTTTTTGGGAATACAATAAAATTGCATACTTTTAGGCGTTGTAAAGGAGGTATTTTAATTTTTGAATATTTATATTCGATCTTCCTTTTAAAAAGGATTTGGGAAATAAAATAAGGAACTGAATGCTTTTAGGCGTATTTTTTAAATCAGACATTTAAATATTTGTTTGTTTATATTTTCAAGTAATTTTAAAGTACTTTCGGAATAAAATAAAATGCTGCATGCTTTGTGGCATTCTTTTTAAAAGGAATGTTAGTCTTTAGATATGTTACTTGGAGTTTTCCTGTGTTGGGAAAATGTTTTTTTATCAGAGTTTTTCCCGCAGTGTGGGTCAGTGTTTGTTTCGCCCAATATTGCTAGCTGCGGGCCAGAAAACTTGGTTGTTTCAGTTTGATTCCGATTGTTGGTGCTGTGTGCCGGACTGGAACTAGTTTGCTTAGCTAAGCTAAGCTAAGCACTTCCTCTTCCCGGGCTGATTTATATACACAAACACCAGGACAAACAGAGGCACAAACACAAGCACACTGGCACAAACACACTCGCACACACTCAGAAAGCGGGACACATTTACACATTTTCAGTGCTGCTCAAACTGAAAGTGTGCACATAAATTAAGGTAAGGGCGCCACTTGCATGTGTGCGTGTGCGAATCAAGCGATTTCTTAACCTTATTTTTCTTAACTCCTTACGAACACAATGCACCTGCAAAAAGGGAATGAAGAGGTTGGTAAAAAGTCACTCGTCTCCTGAGTTATGGGTATTTAAAATGTGCATTTTCATTTATTTAAAATCAATATATTTATTATATTTCTTGTAAATATTTAGTGTTGAAAAGTGAAGTTTCCTTAAATTATGTCTTTACTTTGATTTATCCCTGTTATTTAACACTGAGTTATGGGCATTTAAAATGGACATTTTCATGTATTTAAAATCAATATATTTAGTGTGTTTTTTAAATATCTAGTGTTGCAAAGTTAAGTTTCCTTAAATGATGTCTTTACTTTGATTTTTCCCCGTTATTCAACACGGCTTTTTTTCAGTTTTATCATTTATTTAAAATCAATACATTTATTATATGTTATTTGAATATTTTGTGTTGGAAAGTGAAGTTTCCTTAAATGATGCCGAAAAAAGCCGTATTGAATAGCAGGGAAAAATCAAAGTATAGGATTTTTCCCACTTATTCAACACTGCTTTTTCCGTGTGTAGGCACTTGAGAGCTGCCTTTTGATGGCAGTTCGGGATATTGAATGCAGATCATCCGTTTTCCCAGCAAAGCAATCTCGCAAATTGCACATGCACAACCTTAACTTAACGCACACAATCATGGCTGCCGTTAACCGTTACCTATTTTGCACACAAACACAGACGCGCACACAGTGCGTATGATTAATTTAAATGCATGGCTATTTGCATAGCAACCAATGAGATGCAATTGCGTCGCGGATAGAAAATGAATTGAAGTTTAGACCATGTGAAGTGCTTCGGCAAGTGGTATACTTGAAGTTTGCTATTTCACTTGAGAGTTTTCCCATTTTTTTTTATTGTAAGAGATATAATAAAAAATACTTTAATTTAAGATTTTAGATTTGGGGAACTCAAGTGTATACGAAACATAGCTTTCATTTGTTCTTTTCTCATGGTCTCTCTGGCCATTCCCCAATACAATCATTAGCTTATAAAATATAAGACGCAATAAAATCTAAATAGCGCTTGTTCCAGTATGCCAGGACATGCCACTTGGGTTTTTATGGCCTTTTCTAATTAAGTTAAGCTCACATAACAATTTGGGTGAGCGGCGGCACGAGATAGTTTGCCGGAGCTCGAATGCCAGGCAAACATTTTCATAAGATGCCCGATGATCTCTCCCGTTTGAGTTCCAAACGAGTGTGTGCAAGTATTTGCTCTGGCAAGTATTTTAACGGGCTGCGTCTTGAAAAGGACTCGTTCTATTTGCTTAAGGCACCCTCGAAATCAATTAAATGCATAGTTTCAAGTAGCAGCTCTCATTGTCTCCGTCTCAGTCTCCCTACTTTTTGGCCAAAAACTGTGCTGCATTTTTATGCACCACGCTCGAATTCATTAGCGTCCAAAGTCGAAGTGTCTGTCTGTCTTTCTGTCCGTCTGTCAGTCGCTGAAATACTTCTGTCTGGCAGCTTGAAGTGTTTAGCTTATTGAAAACTTTTCATTTGGCCCGGCGTGCGCACGTTTAGCGGAAAGTTGGCCGCCCTGTGCCGCCAAAACAGGCTGACAAACTGAGCAAACTGAGCGCACCGAACAAACTCAACTGAACTGGCGGCTGTCGCGCTAATCAGCCAGCGAATGCGACTCCGCCAAATATGCTGGTGCACTGGAAAAAATCTAGGCCCTTAAAATACTATAATTAAAGACAAAAAATTTGATTTAATTCTTTTTCTTTTAATTTTTAGTACACTTCTCTAAGTAAAACCATATTGGTTTTACATAGAAAATCATATTTCAGCTATAAAAAAAGAATTCGTTATGCCGAAACCCGGGATTGAACCGGGGACCTTTAGATCTTCAGTCTAACGCTCTCCCAACTGAGCTATTTCGGCACTTGAAAGCTTTCCGGCGAAAAATCCATGCGATTAAATGTGCAGAACTGGAGATAAGACTTTTTATTCGGTACTATAAATAGTATATGATTCATATCAGCTTTTGTGTGTTAAATAAAAAAATATTAAATTAATAAAATCATAGGAGATAAGAACCAATAAATAACATTTGCTTATAAGAAGTACTGCAACTTCCTTTAACATTTTAAAATATTTGAATTTTTCTTTAGCTAAACGCGTTTGCTTGTATCACAGTTAAAAAAATATCTCAAGGTTAGGTTTTTGATTTAAAAAATGTAATCTTCGTAAGATGCGTTTGTTAACATCACCGAGACACAATTAAGAATGTAATAATGATGGTGAAAGCGATTCGTTTTTAATTTTTCCAAGTGCCCAGCTGGCTGCAGGTTCAGCATTTGGCTTTCGCTTTGGCTTTGGCATCTGCATCTGCATTCTAGCTCCAGTTGAGCGGCGGGCAAAGTTTTCCTGAATTATGTAGCGCGACGGTAATTTGAGGCAAACTTTTGACGCTCAAATAGTTTTGGACACAACGCTAAGGCTTCAAGTTCGCAGCGGGTATCGGATCGGGGCAAAAAGCAGGGGCGTAGAAAATGGTTGCGTTGGGGGCGTTAGCTGGTAAATGGAAAAACTATCTGGAGGGGCGGCGGCTGCGTGACTAACAATGTGATTGTCAAAGTATTTGCACTTGATTACTAACTTTGCAGTATGCATATTTATCGAAAGATAAAGGGAAAATCCCTTAGCAATTTATCCCACTATAGTGTACTTGTTTTGCAGCTAACGAAAAGTTGTGCATAACAATTTTAATTGGATAAATACGCTCACCATTATGCCCCAATGGAGGGTATGGAATTAGAGTGCAACCATTGATGGCTGACTAAATAATTCGTATAATTGTAAACTCATGGGACACACCACAATAAATGACTCCTTTAATGTCCAGCTAGCTAAATTAAGTTTATCAATGCCCAGCCAACAGTTTAAGTTTAAAATATTTATATTTTATGGTTTTAAGACGAGGAAAAAACAAATTTGACTTTCCTTAACAAAATATTTTCAATTTTGTAACGGAAATTGTAAACGAAGTTGGCTAACTACGAAACTTCAAGGCCTTGTTCGTCTAGCCATGGGGCTTAACATTCATTACAACTTCCGACCTCGTCCAGTGAACAACTTCGGATTTTCCTTAAATTTTTGTAACATTTGTTTTTGAAAGTATTAATAAACGAAGTCAATAGACTTATTGGTAAATTTTTAGGTCATCTCTCGGAGTTACATTTTCTCGAGTAATTGTAAATCTTGGCCGTCGAAGGCCAGGATGTCAGCTCTGTTCCTGTTGAAGTCTTTAGCTACGTGGAATGCCTGCGAGAGGACCACATCATCGCTGTCATCCTTTTGGAGGCAATCCACGTAGCCAAGGCTTTCAACAGGGGTAGAGACGACATCCTGGCCTACGACGGCCAAGATTTGATCTGCCGCTTGCGACTTATCGAAAATGAGGACTCCGGATAAGGAGTCAGGGACGTCTACCGCTTGGCAGGTAGCTGCTCATCAGTCTCCAGTTCCATTCCAAGTACCAGGAGCTCTAAACCGAGTGCAGCCTATCCTTGTCCCTGTGAGAGAAGGTGGAGAAGGCCGTCTACCCGATGCCAGGGTTATGTGGAGAGAATCGTCACTATGTCATCGATGTGAGCGAGAGAAGGAACTTTATCGATCCGTGAAATGCTAGCCAGGACTGGAGAAATCTTTATTTCAAATCAAATCATCGAAAATGTTCCCCAATAAATTCGATTTTACCGTAATTCCAATGCTATTTAAAATGGTAACCCAAAACTACTTATAGATTTCATAACTTGGGTAATTGGATCCCGATTTTGGAGATTGTTACCTCTGAGTTTGTGGTTGAATTCTGTAATGGTCTACACTAACATTTTTCTTTTAAAAAATGGGTCAAAATTTTACCGCCTTTCATGTTCGATTTTTTCGTATTTCAAATGAGGGTCCAAATGCAAGCCTACTTTCATGTTTGATTGTTCCATATTTTCATTGGATTTCAGAGTGGAAACCCAAAACTGGACTTCTAAATTCCATAACTTGATCTGTTGGTTACCGATTTTTAAGTGGGGTACCTCTATGAATTGGTGGTTGAATTCTCTTATAATCTTCATTAAAATTGGTTATTTAAGAGAGGATCAACCTTTTTGCATATTTTTTTATGTTCCAATAAGGTTATGACTTTATGATTCGCGGAAAAAAAACATTTGTCCATTTTATTTTTAGAATTTGTCATTTTAAAATAATTTTAAGGAGACAAAATAGGGCTAAAATGTATCTGCTTACTCTTAAAAACAGTTTCTTTCAATCAATAGTCATTTTGGGAACCCATCCAACCCTATCAATCGCTTAGCAAACTTTTTTCGAGTAATTGCCCTCGTTGTGACCCAAATAATCGTTATCGGTAATAACCAAACATTGATTTATCCCCAGTTTCTTGTGTACGCCATTGTCTGCCTAGTGCGACTTCTTAGCACAGCTCTCAACGTAACGTTTGACCCGACTCACCCCCCGAAAACCCGGTGACCCCGACCACAAGGAATCCCGTCGAAGTGCCACAGACAAGGCCATTAAAAACGCCATCAATGCGACCCAAAGGCAAAGCGAATAACGCATGAGAGTACGCTTAGAAAAATGACGTCAGAACCATATTTTGTTGAAGTAAATTAACCACTATTGTTTTGCCCAATCTTATAACTCTTCCCAAAAATAAACTAATTCCTACCAGATGTTGCAATGTAAGGTCACACTGTGTTGTTTTATTAGTTTGGTCACACTGTTAATTGTAAAGAAGCCTCCTGATCTGTTCAAGGTTTTGTTTTACATTCAAAACTCAAATGTTTTTCTCAGCGTATTGAACGGTGAATTGCTGTGAGTAATCCAAAACGGAATATCCAATATGGAATACCGAAAATACCCGAAAGCAAAACCAATTCCAATTCAAAAACAAATCCATTGTAAATGCGCTTGTCGTCGGTGAAAGGTTTTCTCTCCTTTTTATTTTATTTTATTTTGGCTGTGAAGGGGGGCGGTGGTGGGGCGAGTCGTTGGTGGGCGTTTGGCATAATAATAACCGCTAACTTGTCACCTTGCCGCCGTTCGCACTTTTATTACGAGCGGACCGAGAACTCGTAAAAAGGACGTCCGACAAAAAATTACGTGTATCCTTTTTCTAATCGCAAATGCGTGCTCAGGATGGCGAAACGGGTAATAGAGTGGGTAGTGCTTTTGGGTCCCTCTCTATCTGGCTTTAAGCCAAAAAAACACCGACCATATAGCGAACTATTACTTTTATTTCCTTGGTGGGTAGCAATTGGTTTGCCTCAGCTTCACAACCTGTCACTTTTGTGGCCCAGTCCCATTGTGGCCAAAGTCTGGGGCATTCCGAATGGGGAACTGTGCGGTTTTGTGTCGCATACAAAGTGATAACGAAATAAATAAATAATAAATTTCGTTTTTATTTCAACGCAGTGTCTCGCACGATTTTTAGCAAATTTACCCCGCCACCGCCGCCCACATAAATAAATAGCTGTGTGTAAAAGGGCTGCGGGGGAAAAAAGGTTCTGTCATGAAGTTTGTCGCTTGGTTAGTTGGGAATATGGGACCCCGACGAGATATGGTCAGAGCGCAGAGCAGTCGGGCTCAAATGTAATAACGCTCAAACATATATATATATATATACAATATGGCTGTATCTTTCATATACATATATAATAGGAGCGGAGGAGTGCATAAATTTTTGTGAATTTTGAGTAGGGACAGGACAAAGTCAGAGACCGGAGTCCGAGGTCCTGAAGTCCGGAGTCCCGCGTCCGGAGTCAAGTGCTGATTCAGTTGCCTGAATTATGGGCCACTATGGCATCCAGAAATTGTCTTTGGCTGTGGACCGAATGAATGTTCTGTTTATTCGGCGAGTGGCTGGCATGCAGAGCCCTCGAAACGAATGAAACCCGTATTTATGAGTACTAAACAAATAAAGGAGTTACACTTGATGGCCACGCCCATTCATAATGCTGGAATAGCTCATTTGGAAGTAGTTGCCTTGAATGATTTGGGCACCGCCCATTCGCAGTTTTCTTTTTGCTGCCAAAGTGCTAGGGTCAAAAAAAAAATGAAATATAAAAACCCCAGGCTGTGGCTTTTAAGCCGAAATATTTTTTTTTATAAAAATATGCTTAAGTAATAGCTTAATGATCTAAAAGACGTATTTTTAACATTTAATTTGACTATATTCAGTGTTTTTTTTCTGTTCAGTATTTATCATAAGTTATGATTCATAACTTGAGGGCAGTTTTAAGCTGTTGTGCTCTAAATTGCTGAGCTAATGTTGAACATATTTTAGCTATATATTTATGGTGCTTGCTAATTTTCACACCTTTATTGTATATATTTATTTATTTATTTAGCAAATTAAGCTTATCATACAATGTTTAACTTAATACTAAATTTCCGAGCACTGGCTGCGGAGGCCTTCGCCTTTGACTTTGTTTTTTAAGGTAATACTATCACTGTAATTTGCATTTGGGTTGCATTTAATTATTTTTGGGTTGGGTAATTCTACCATTGACGCTTTTCTTGCTGCACATGTTTTCCCAATGATGAATGCAATATAAGCCCAGTACAAAGGGCAACAGTTTTGGGTTTATAAGGAGGTAAAGCCTGACATTTGTGTCACTAAATGGAGGTGTACTGAATATGCATTCACTCTAGAATCTTTTTTTTTTGCGAGCAGAGCAACAAACGAATGCCAGGGAAAACCTCCATGGGATCTGACCAACATGGGTGGGGGAAAAAGTGGAAAGGGGGCTTATGTGTGTGTGGAGGGTTAATGGCGGGTAAACACTGAGCGAAAAACCTGGTTGAGAAGTGAGGGGTGCGGCACGGTACAAATCTCCTGGCTGCTGGAGAACTTTGTCATGTTGTCACATGGCAGCAAATCCCAATGCCCGTCTGCTGTTCCCTTTGCCATGCCACGCCCCCTTCTCCCTGAAGGCCCCGCCCTTTGGAAACCCCCCCCCCCCCAAATGGGGTCTGTGGAATGAGCATCAGCGAAATCATTTGGCGAGCCACAAAATCGCATCAAAATATTGCGTATGTGCGTGCCGAGCCAGCAAGTCTTTTCCCCTGTGCCTGTGTGTGTGTATGTGTGTGCCTACTCCCTTTGTGTGTGTGTGTGCATGCGTGTGTGTGGGTTTATGTGGGCGGGTGAGGGCGTTTCACAACTACCGAGCTGGGAGTAATCATGTATCGCTATTCTAAACACACTGAAAGGCTCCAAATGAGCCGAGATTTGTCTCCGCCGATAAAATGTAAGGCATATCGACTGGGAGTTCAACTCAAGACAGTTTATAAAAATATTTTTTATAGTTCATAAGGAATTATATGTCAGTACTACCTTTGGAGATCCTAAAGAAAAATTATTAAAGCTTAAATGAATTTGTTTTTTGTCTAGAAATAATTTGTACTATCTTTATATTGTAATGTATAATATTTGTTTGCAATATTTCACTATTCATATGACAGTATATAATAATATTTTTTATAGTTCCTAAGGAATTATATGTGAGTAATACCTTTGAAGATCCTACAAAATATTATTATTAAAGTTTTAATGAATTTGTTTTTTGTCTAAAAATAATTTGTACCATCTTTATATTGTAATGTATAATATTTGTTTGCAATATTTCCATTATCATATGTGTATATTAGCTGCCATTAGAGTCACATTAACAAAATTTTGATTTAGTTTTCCGCAACATATGCTGCCGCTTATTCCCTACATTATATGCCGAGCTCTCCGCCCGCAGATTTTCCGCAGCATTTCCACTTTTCCACCCAGCTTATTGTGGAGAGGCACCTGTTTCGACTTTATTTGGGCCATTATTTTCTATACTGTCAATACTTTGGTACACACTTTTGTTCGGCACCCTGCTCCCCCGTCGTGCCAACTCTGCTCATCAGTTTTGTCTGGTAATTTGCATTTAAATTTGCGAATGTTTTGCCTTTTTCTCGTTTTTCTCCTGCCAAACAAAAGGCAGCGAACACAAAATCCGTGGACTGCCGGAGGTTTGGGATTCTGCGGTGTGATGTAGGGGTACGGATACGGATGGGATGGGTATATCTCTCTTTTTCTGGGGGGTACGGGGCGTGTTATCAGAGCAAGTTGACAACTTTGCAATGCGTTTCGTTTCGTTTCGTTTTGCTTAGATTTGTTTAATATTTGGCCGCAGGCCGTCGATGGCTGGAGTACCCAACTCAAAAAAAAAAAAGAAAAACAGAAACAGAAAATAAACTAAAAAAATAGAGGGAGAAATGGGCGAAAGTCTGGCCACGCCCTCGTCCTTGGCGGCGCCTTTCACCGGCTTTGATGTTTTGTGTGTGTTTTCGTGGGAAAAGCGGAAGGAGCGGAAAGAAAAAGTGCGAACTTGGCTCGAATTTGGCGGAGAATCTGGGCGGTGGAAAATCGGTGGAAAATAAGAGGAGAAATGGGGCAAGCAAAGGATATATATACTTTCTTTTTTGAGGCCACGCCACTGCCAAATATTAAATAACCTTTCGGTTATTGGCTTAGTCATGGGGTATTCTTCCCTTTTTGGGCAGGAATATCTGCCCGAAATCCTGTCATTCCATGTTCTCCGTTACCATTTCGTTTTATTGCCACAAATTTGGTTTGATAAGCTATGGGCGAACTTTTTTACAATGGACAGTTTTTGGAGCATTTGGCATTCCGAAAACCTTTTGTTTTTGTTTTTTTTTTTTTGGCTGGGTAGCCCTCTTATTGGATCTCGACCTTTAGGAAAACTTTTGCCTCAAACCGACACGCAAAAATTTGACATAAAAGCTCATTAACGTGATATAAATTAGATTTTGAGTGTTAGTGCAGAACATTTTCGGATACACTTGGCAACACTTGGCGGCCTGGTTAACGGTCGAAAGTGGGTGGCAACCCTGCTCGTTAAGAAGAAGTAGTAGTTTTCCAAAGACCCTTTGGAATATTGGTGGTCGGGGAAAAGGTTCCTATTATGTTTTATTGCTCTTGATTATGGCACGATGCTCGGTTTTTTGGGGGGAAAAAAGGTAATTGTAGCATCATTTGATGATTATCCACTTCAGCTTGAGCCATCGCCCCCAACACCCTTCGGATTTTCGTCTGCCACTTTCCCTTAATGCCTTTAAAATCACCTCGAAATAAGCTTCATTCGACGGAGGGGAACTTTTGTCCATGGTTAACACTCCCTAGCAGCTTGATTTTGACGTGCTTTCTATTGTCCCACACTGAAAAAAATAGGGGAGATATTTGTGTATTTGTAGGAATTTTATAAGCTTAATTTGATGAAAGGAATCGGCTGGACTTACTATTTATTGCTTGAGTATCTTAAGCAAAGTCGAACAATTTTAATTTAGATTCTATTTGTATATTAAAATTAAATGTTTTTTTTTCTCATTTCAGATTAAATCACTACAGCTTTTGAAGAACTCATCAACGCTTCCTTCAGGTAAGAAAATTTATCAAAAATATTTCCCATTAAAGTACTCAGAGGAAAATATGCCATCATATGCGAGGTTTTAGGAGGAAAAACAGGCTCAAAAAATATTTAAAAAAAAAGTATAAGCCAATAAAAATTGTTCGGAGAGTTGTACTTTCTGAAAATGCAACCCTGTTTTCAAATCTAAAACTGTAGCTAGTTCTTCCAGTGTACTATTTTAACAGCTTTCCATTTTAAAGATTATAAAATATTAGATGGTTCTAGTTAACAATACATGTTTTAAATCCTAGGAATAATAATTTTACTCCTGTTTTTTGTTTCATTTTGTGTGCGTATGTTTTTTTCTCGGTGTAGACTGTATCGTCTCTCATTGTTTTCGGCTTGGCCCTTCCTAGTCGAGTCGTCTCTTTTATTGAGCTGCTGCTCGGAAAATCGCAAATAGCCATAAACGTGTACATCAGACTTTGCTTCGGTTCGCTTGGCACCAGCTGCCGGTACCAGTGGGCAATCCCCCTCAAAATAGCCCTCCACACCGAACCCCTTTCGCCCCTTTTCGACGCCCCTGCTTCATACTTGAACGCATTGTTGTTATAGCCATCTAATATTGGATTTGTTATTGTTACTTCTTCCTTTGCTCTTTGTTTTGTCTTTGCCCATTGCTGTTTTTTATTTTTTATTATATATGCACAAACAATATTCATACGGCGGGATAGGATGGGATGGTATGGGATGGTATGGGGTGGTATGGGGTGGTATAGGATAGGTTTGATGCCCACGGCCCACGACCCACGACCCACGACTCGTGTCTGTTGTTTCAGGCGCCCCAACTTTTATTTTATTTACTTATTTTTATTTTATTTTCTATGTATTTTATTTCCCCTGGCTGCCTTTGAGTTTGGGTTTGGGTTTGGGTTTGGTCTTCCGACCGCTGCTAAGCCCGAGATTTATGTACTAAAAGCACGTTGAAATGCAAACGAAACGAAACAGAATAAAATAAAATACATTTTATTATTTATATTTGTCGTGACTTCGATTTATTATACGGCCAATGCCATATAGAAGGTCTAGTTGGATGCTCAGATAAACCAGGGGGATCAGACGTGAGGCATATGTCTTACCTAAGACCCCAGTGTCTGTGTTTGTTGAACCTATATTTTCTTAGTACATATATATTCATTGCATTGCATGGGGGAGTGAATGTTGATACTGTCTGTTATTACTGCAAAAAAGCAAAAAGGAGTCTATTTATGGGGTTATATTTGCAGATGAGGGTGGCCTTGAATAAGCTGATTTGGTTTATCTAAGGAGTTTTTGGAGTCAATTTCAAGGGAGTTGTGCTGCTGTAAAGTGCCGTTTTATTTTTGTGGAGTTTCGATTGCAAGTTGTTAAATGTTTCTTATTAACTTATGAAATCCAGTGATGGACACTTTATCAATCAGAGGCACTTTTTTAATCCTTTACCAGTTAAAATAATATTTGAATTTTTTTTCATTGGCCATCCGAAAAAGTAGGCAACACTTTTTGCGTGTACTAAAAAATTACGTATACGCAGTGTTCACATAAAAAATATTTTTATTTACTGCATATTTTGGCCTAATAAAAATCTAGCCGAAAAAATTTGCAACAGTTTTTCATAGTTACCAAATTACGTATACGCACTGTTAGCATTGGAAATTTTAAAATATAATTGATTCGCCTGGCTTGGCGTATTTTTATAAATCAATTTTAAGTTGTTTGCTTTTTTTGTATATGCGCCATAATTCAATAGAGTTCTGCTTCCGAGAAAAACGATAAAAATAAGCTCATACCTGATTTTATTATTGATATAGATATCCCCTATTTCTTTGTTGTGCTATTTTTGGATGCATTATACTCTTATTTCTGGGAACAAAATTACCAATACAGAATAATTGTATAATACATTTTTTTGACTTTCTGGTCCATAAATTGAATGGTTTTTATTTTTTTTATTTCTTGTGAAGTGCATACCATTTTTCTTGCCATTGCCAAGCACCCATTGCCAAGTTGGGAAGGGGCTCTCGCCCACCCTGGATTCAATTAGAATGCCAAAAATCATGTCCGCAGCCATTATAATTACTTCCGTTCACTTTCGGCCACTCCCACTCCGAAAGTCTAAGCTCATTAGCCGGACAAAAAACTTTCTACGATGCTCCTCCAGCTGACCGAAACAGACACCGAATAGAATCGACTAAAATGGAACAAAACTCGAATGCTAATGACAAAAATAACGAGATTAGATCGAGGGTAAGAGGCGAAAATAAAGGAAAAAAAAAGAAGGAAAGTGCGGAAAGCTGAAAACCAAATTGAAGCAAATCAACAAATTAGCCTTGTCAAACTGGTTGGATGGTTGGGTGGCTGGGCGAATCGGAATGACCCGAGAGGGAATGCTGCCGTTGCCTGCCAACTTCAGTCAATCTGTCAATATTTACTCATTTCATTTAGTCATTTTCAATTTATAACCATTCAATGGAATTCGCCTGGAAAAGCCAAACCCATTGCCACCCCATTTCCCATTTTCCACCCCCTGTCACGCATCAATCGCTGTCTTAGCCTTCTTCTCTGTTTTTTTTTTGTGCCTTTTCGCACGCACTACGATTGCCCCGCTCCCCGTCCTTTTTGGCGTTAATTTCCCAGCTACTTATGCACAGAGGAAAATGCCTCCGGCCAGGACATCCATCAGTCAGTCGACGGGGTGGAGAAAGTGTGGGTGGTTGGGGTGCTGTGGATGTGCTGATGATACCCCAGGGCGGGATATGTCTGGGAGAAAGTGTATGTGGCGCGCGTGGAAAGTGGGGCATTTCCTATTCCCGAAGTGATCGGCCTGCGAAGATAACCCCGTGAAAATTGCTATATGGGCCCCTCATATAAGTGGCAATTTTTTAGAAAGTATTTGCCCAAGATTGCCGCCGTATATCTTCATAAATCGAAGGATTGAACTGTGCTGAGTAGAGTGAAAAGTCGCTGTTTAGTTAAAAAAAAAATTAAAATGAGCTAAGAACTTTAAAAACTAATAATTGATAAAAGGATTTTCCATTTTTCCTAAACACCCTGTATTTTAAGTTTGTATAGAGAGCATGTCAAGTTCGTTGTGATTTTCTGGGCATTTATTTCTAACGATTTCTTATGCCCAGAATTCATTTTAGTTTCGGCCAACAAACGACAGCAACATTTTTAATAGCCGCCACTTTTGTGTAACCCCACCCCCCAAAAAGTTGTAAATTTTACCAAGTGGCTCCTCCTTCTCCTCAAAAGCCCCCAAAATCTTGAGACGTTTCAATTGTTTTGAAGATTCCATCCTTGTATCTATTTAATGTTACTGTTTTGTCTGAGACTTTTGGCTGCGGCGCTCAATTAACGCTTTTGGTTTATGGCCAAAGAATATGCGTGCAAAGATTGAGATTGAGTGGGGTGGGGGGACTACTCCAGCAATTAGAAGTGCTCGACCCAATAATGCTGAGTTAGCTGGGGCATCATAACGGTAGCTCAGAACCCCAAAACTTCAACATCCCCCCCCCCCAAACATCCCGCAAAATGGCTTCATTTACAGCCCCAGGCAACAACAGTAAGTGAAATTTTCACAAGCTTTGGGTAAAGCTTTAGTTGTTTGTTCCTTCCCCCCCCGCTTTATATATATATATATAGAGTATATCTCCGCTTCTCTACTTTTTTTTTCTGCGTTAAAGGGGAACTGGTTAGTGGGGATAGCGCTGGAAAAAGTTTTCCACTTTACACAGCGAAGAAGACGCAACTTTGTAAGACCTCCGGTCGTTCCAAACTTCCCCGAAGCCCAGAGAATTACTGGTCGTTATATACGTATATATAGTGGAAATCTATTTTCGAATGCCAGTCAGGCGGTGGGCGGTATGGCGGTATGGCGGTTGGGTTGGTCTGTGCAAAAAGTATTTTTCATTACATTTTCCAACATTTCAACTGCGCCTCTTCGCCCCTTTTCTTTTTTTTTTTTTTTTTTTTTTGCGAAAGCAAACCGACGTCGACTTAATTTATAATTACGATAATTTGCGCATTACGTTTTCTTTTGTTGGCCTGGTTCGTCGTGGTCCTGCTCGTTCCGAGGTCCTGGTTCTCCAGGAGGCAAACTTTTCTCGGTTAGTTGGGACTGCGACTTAGGTCTGGCCCCTCCTTCTCTATAAGTATATTTCACTTCCCCTGCCATATCTATCCCCATCTCTCCCCCCCCCATTTCTTCCGTTGTCCTTGCGGCTTATCAATAATGTTGATTTCACTCTGTGTCGCATAATTGAATTCTGAAGTTGTTAAGTCACAGCACAGCCAAATTTACGCGCTGGGAATAGGCCGGGCCACCCAAAAACCACCCAACCCCCCAGTTACAACCCCCCCCTACCCCTGCGAAGGTCCAAGGCTGTTCGTTTGCTGATTGAAAATTTGCCAATTAGAAATAATGAAGCGTGTGACATTAAATGCAAGACAAGCAGCAAATCGGGCCAAGTCCCCAGGTCCTCCTAACCAAGCTCCTCCTCATCCCCCCCTCCATTTCCTCCTTAAAAACCCCGTCAATTTCCCCCTGGAATCGGCGGCGGATAGCTCGTTAGAGCTATATATACTATATATAGATGTATATATACGTACCTTGTAATATAGTATTTTTCACTGCTTCTCGGCCTGCCAATGGCGATAGCAAATTTTTGCTTAGAAAGGAAGAAGGAAGCTCTTAAAATCTCATTGCCGCACACACACTCACACTCAGTCGTTAGGCACGGATATCGAAAATTTTCATGTCTTCCTTTAGTTTGTCTTAGTTGGTGAGCTGGTGAGCTGCTGAGCTGCTGAGCCCTCCTCGCAGACGAGAGCAGCCATCATTAGACTACCCGGGCCAGAAATCCCGTCAATCGAGTCCTCTTTCCGACTGCATCACCCCCTAAAAAACACCTAGCACCCCCCCATTTTTCCGGAAATTTATAGTCTTTTCTGGGTGGTGGGGGGTGGGTATATATGCAGGATCTGTTCGTGGGTAGTAGGCAAATGCGCATTAGCCCCCCAACTTGATGCATTTTGCTCCTAGCTGCACTTTGGTTGCCAACCAACCAGCCAACCAACCAACCAGCCCAACCAACTGCATACATATTTCTTTTAAGTAGCTCATTATTTTAGCTCCGTTTTTTGCCAATAAATATGCCGATGACAGGGGTTAAGGCTCCAAACCTCAGGTGATTGGTGAAGTGCTCCTCTGGCTGGAAAAGCCATCGAAGAGTGTCAACAGGCGAGCATCAGTCAGTGCTGGTTTATACCCGAAACCCCCCTCTTTCAGAAAAAGGGACTAAAAGTCCTTAGGGCTCACACAGAATTTTACATTTTTGCGCTCGGGTGCACTAAGTCCTGGAATTGATTAGTATAATTATAATTGTATTACCATTAATTGCCTGTCAGATTTAAGCTTCTTATGTTGTAGTTGCAAAGTATAACAAGGT